>NC_084613.1:73995108-74022608 GCF_033978795.1 Nerophis ophidion
GAGAAAAGAACAGTCCTTGCTATTTAGGCTAATGCTTCAAAATGTGTACGAGTGTTTAATGTCCATGCAGTGTTTACTCTGTGGGGGTCTCACAGAGGACGGGGAAGATGGCTGTTCTGGGTCACCGGGGGTGGGACATCAAACGATTAGCCCAACTCTTTTTTAACTACGTGAGTGCAGGCAGGCGGTGGGTTTGGCCACACTCGGGCTTTTTGTTGTCCCATTATTCCGCTCGCTGATTGAGATAATAAGCGAGGCTTTCTCTCGGAGACCTTAACACCCCTCCAAACCCGACACTTTCCGTCTCGTTTCTCCTTAAAAAGGTCCTGTTGTTCCGTCATCTCCCCCGCCCTGCTTCTATTTGCATTTATCCTTCCTTTTCTTTCAGACAAGGTCATTTTGAAGCCTTCTTTGGTGTTCTTTGTCTATTGATCAGTATGATAACACCGTTATCCCATCTTAAATGCAATGTTTTGCTACATTATATCCTAAAATGTCCCTTGTTGTGATAAATTCATGCCAAAATAACTGATCCAGGGGACCAAGTGAGCCCCACGGTGACGACCGGTGCGTGGTTTCAAGGCGGCATTGACAAGATGCTCCTCCACATCTGGCTCTTCTCGATGTGGAGGAGCAGCGGCTTTACTCTGAGCTATTGTCTCGCCCTCTCTCTAAGGCTATGTCTACTCTAAGCCGGATAACCCCTTAAACGGGACGGCATGGCGCAGTGGAAGAGTGGCCGTAAGCAAACCCGAGGGTCCCTGGTTCAATTCCCACCTAGTACCAACCTCGTCATGTCCGTTGTGTCCTGAGCAAGACACTTCACCCTTGCTCCTGATGGGTGCTGGTTAGCGCCTTGCATGGCAGCTCCCTCCATCAGTGTGTGAATATGTGTGTGTGAATGGGTAAATGTGGAAGTAATGTCAAAGCGCTTTGAGTACCTTGAAGGTAGAAAAGCGCTATACAAGTACAAACCATTTATTTATTTATTTAAACAAATACTTATTTAGCCTAAGCCCTGTTTCAACCACACTAAACCAGCGTTTAAGGTTCCCCTCCTCGGACACATTTTTACCCGGTTAAGTGAGCCGTGTATTTCTTGAATCTCCGACTCTTAGCTTTGTATGGACTCATTGATCGTTTACAAACTGAGTTCGGAGAGGAAGTGACGCCAGAAAGATCGCGTCCCACACAGGAAGTGACATCAGAAAGAACGCGCCACAGCCAGCTTCATAATAAAGTGGTTTCGTAACTCTGAGCAAACCGCTGGATATATGGAGTCGAGTCATCCAGACATGAACGTGTTTCTTATTCTTCTACATGTACAGACGCTTGTGGAAATCACACATGAATACCTTGAGAGAGCGATTGCAGCTATTCGGGATACAACACTTCTCAGACGACAATAGAACTTTCGAATGTCCGGGTCAGCTGTGATTCTACTTACCGAAAACTTTTGTCCTTTTGTCGAAGGACAGTCAACGAGAATGCGGGCTACCGTGGATGAGACAAAATAGGTAACGTGTGCTTTGTATTACCTGGCCTTCGAGGGAAGACTAACTGAAGAAAACGGTGAATGCTTTGGGACTGGCAAAGCAGGATGTTTTAGTTATTGTCCGCCATGTATGTCGCGGACTCAACGTCTAGCTCCAGAGTATATAAAGTCACCAGAAACAAATGGACAATGAAGGTGAAGGCAAAAGAGTGAGGCGTGTCCTGAACAGATATTTAGATTCCTAGATTGATTATGTACTTTCGTGTCCAATAAAACATTGAGTAATTTATGATGGCTCGGGTGTGATTCACTACAATGGGGCCCCACAGAACACTGGATTTAAGTTAATTGAAATACCACAACACTGGATATTGTTCAGATAAGTTACATTTAAGAACTTGCACACAAAGCAACACTTGAGGTGACCATGACGTGCGCATTTTCCGCGCATGCTTACTAGGTTGCGTTGCGCCGGCTGACGGAGAAGCGCAGGGTTTTTAAACGGTGGCGCTGTTGTGTGTGGACACAGATAAGGTTAGGTGGGATTTACCATGGATAACGTTATCCGGCGTAGTGTAAACGGCGGGGCCTAAGGGAGAGCCCCACCACCCGACGAAGGAAACTTGTACCCGTGATCTTGTCCTTTTGGTCATAACCCAAAGCTTATGACCTAATACGCATGCGCATTTTCTGTGCATGCGTATTAGGTCGCGTTGCGCCGGCTGACAGAGGGGAAGGGTCTTAAACGACCATTGTGTGTGGACAAGGATAAGTTTACGTGGGGTTTACCCTGGATAACTTTAGCCGGATTAGTGTAAACAGGGCTTAACGGAGAGCCCCACCACCTGAAGGAAACTTGTACCCTTGATCTTGTCTTTTCGGTCATAACCCAAAGCTCATGACCATAGGTGAGGATAGGAATGTAGACTGACTGGTAAATTGAGAGCTTTGCCCTCCGGCTCAGCTCCTTTTTCACCACGACGGACCGATTCAGGTTCTGCATCACTGCAGACGCTGCACCGATCCGCCTGTCGATCTCACGATCCACTCTTCCCAAACTCGTGAACAAGACCCAGAGGTGCTTGTGCTTCTCCACTTGGGCAGGACCTCCCCAACCCTGAGACGGCACTAGACCCTTTTCCGGGCGATAACCATGGACTCGGACTTGGTAATCTAGTTAGATCGCCTTTACCGAAAGTGAAACGTGGGACATTTTTATTACAACCCCTGGCAAAAATGATGCAATCATTAGTCTTAGAGGACGTTCATTCAGTTGTTTAATTCTGTAGGAAAAAAAAAAAAGCAGATGACAGAAGTGACACAAAACTACAGTTGATGTTTTCAATGGCAACTTTTTAGTTTTAAGAGACACAAAAAAAAAATCACCCCAGATAAATGTGGTTGTCAGTAGCATTTTCATTTTTAGATAAAGCAGAGTGGAAAAAACTATGGAATCACTGAATTCTGAAGAAATGATGGACTCATGGGAAAAACAAAGAGAAAACACTACAACACACCAGCATTAGTTTGTTGCACCACCTCTGGCTTTTATAACAACTTGCAGTTTCTGAGGCACGTGCTTTAATGAGCGACCAACAGTACTGTTCATCAATCTTGCTCATACTTTCTGATTGTTGTCAGATCAGGTTGGACTTGGTCTTGTCATGGACCATTTTCTTCAATTTCCAGATTGTCGATTGGATTGGACGATTTGCAGGCCATGACATTGACCCAATGTATCTTTCATTCTAAGATTTTTGCCGGATGGCAGGATGCTTTATCATCTTGAAAATACTCTTGTCAGCTTCCCAAAACATCCTTTTGACTGATGGAATAAGAAAAGTGTCCAAAATGTCAAAACTTGTGCATTTATTACCTGTCATGCAGCCCAATATCATCAATCACTGCATGTTTTCTTCAGGCGGTCGTCTTCATAAATCTCATTGGAAGAGCAGCAAACACAATTCCCAACATCAGCACTTTACCCAAATGTAGATTGACGATTCATCACTGAATATGACTTTATTCTAGTCATCCATAGTCCACGATTGCTTTTTCTCAGGTCCTTGCGACCCGTTTTTTTCTTCTTGGCTTTCGTTTTGGTTTTTTGTATTTAAAACCCATCTCCTTTAGGCGGTTTCTTACAGTTCGCTCAGAGACTTTAACTCCGGTTTCCTCCCATTTGTTCTTCAATTGTTTTGCTGTGCATTTTCTGTTTGCAAGACATATTTCTTTAAGTTTTTTGTCTTGACTGGCTGATGTTTTCCTTGGTCTACCAGTGTGCTTGCCTTTTACAACCTTCCCATGTTGTTTGTATTTTCTCCAGGTTTGAGACACAGTTGACGGTGAACAACCAACTTCTTTTGCAACATTGCGTGTGGTTTTACCTTCTTGACGTAGTTTGATAATCCTCTCCTTTGTTTCAATGGACATCTTTCGTTTTGGAGCCATGATTCATGTGTATCCACCTGCTGCAACAGCTCTCCAAGGTGTGAACACTCCTTTTTAAACCCTTGAGTCTGCTTTGATCAAAAATCAGACATTTTTTGCATTTTAATTATTTTCCATCTTCAATGAATCAGGTCAAATTAAAGGTTAGAGGGCTGAATTCTGTTCAAACAGATTTGAGTGAGTTTTTTCTTTTAATTGGCAATATGGAGTTAGTCATATAGGAGGCAATCATTTAATATACACTTTGCCCCTTGCCCATTTTGGTCGGCATTGAATCCTGTTGAAACACAATTTTTTCAACATACTGAACACTATACTAAAATAATGCTTGTACCACAAATACTAAAAGGATCTAAGCATCTCACTTCAAAATACAGTTTAAAACATGTTTAGGGTGTAATTACACCACTAGTTAATGCAAGAGACACATCCATCCACCCATATGTATATATATATATATATATATATATATTTTTTTTTTTTTGCATAGTTTATTCAAATTGAAAAATCTTCCAGTAAACGACTTAAATGCAATAACCAATGATCTTGGGGTGTTGTTTTTGTTTAAAGAGGTGTGTAAATGTAGTTTTGAAGACACGGTGTGTCTATATGTAAAATGGCACCACTAAACCACTAGATGACGACAGATTATCCGGTTATGTACAGTATTTTCCAGACTATATGTCACTCCCTTTTTTTCCAACGCTTTGAACCTTGCGGCTTATAAAACAGCAATCGTTTATTCATGCTTTTTTCATCACCGATGCGCCCAACATTTTTTTGTATTCAACAAAAACTATTTCATAAATGTGTTGTCTGTGCTATGGCGCTATCATTTGGACGACTCTGCTCACTGCAGGTGCTGCCGGTTGAACGGAAACAGGAAACAGTATTCCTTCTGTTTAGTGCTTCGAACAGAAATGACAAGTGCCGTTCCGTCAACTATTCGTCTGTAGTGTTTTTACTAGTACGGTTTCTTCATTCATCACTCCAAGCAACCTTTGTAAGATTTACAATACAACCAAAACAATTCATACCTACTGATATTTGATAGTAGTATTTTATCAATATTTCTATGTGCTATCGTAATGTATCGAAGTGAGCGTTGTCAGCATCAGCTAAAATGCTAACACGTTTACGGGTGCCTGCGTCAGTATTATTGACTTACAATGGCATTTTTTTTTGGTATTGTTTCAGTTTCACAAATTCTTGAGTAAACTCACCAAAAACCCTGGAGTTAGTCAGTCTGTTTAGCTGATTGGAGAGCTAGTGGGTCCATGACGTTGACTTCTGTTTTGTTTCATCAACCGTTTTACTGCCGTGTTACGGGAATAATAAGGTATGTAAATAAATATTCACAAAATATTTCTGTGTTGATAACTAGTTTCACCACTTTTATATTTACGGGTTATAGTCCGGTGCGGCTAATAAATGGAACATGTTTTTCTTCTAAAATTTAGTGGGCGTGACTTATATACCAGTGCATTCGACAGTACTGAAAAAAGGCAACTTTGTGGTGACGTCAGCATTATTTACATTAACACAAACATACTAATGCTATTATACATGTAAGGCTGCAGACCACCTAGATCAGGTAAGCACAATTATTAATCAATAAAGCGCTATTTTACTTTGTTTGTAAAAGTAGTAGTGTATGTTGATTATTTACATTTTCGTTGGTTGAGAGGTGGTGCTTATCCTTGATAGTGTGAGTGGGAGTGTGGGGGAGTGGAAGGAGGAATCTCTACTACCACTCCTACTCCTACCACTCCTACTACTCATACTAATCATACCACTACCACTACTACTACTGTCACTGTATGATATATGATTTTTTGATATAAAGGCGACTAATTTTGTATAAAAGCAATACAAGGGTGTCTGTCATCTGATGTCATCTGATGTAATTAGAATTTTTTTTTTTTTTTTTTTTTTTGCAGGTCTGTGTCACTTACTCCTGCCACTGCAGGTCACACAGGTGGCCTATGTCACGTTTTGTACCATATGATATATAGTACAGGCAAAAAAAGTTTCGGACAGACCTATAGGCGGTATAGCTCGGTTGGTAGAGTGGCCGTGCCAGCAACTTGAGGGTTGCAGGCTCGAATCCCGCTTCCGCCATCCTGGTCACTTCTGTTGTGTCTTTAAGCAAGACACTTTACCCACCTGCTCCCAGTGCCCCCACACTGGTTTAAATGTAACATAGATATTGGGTTTCACTATGTAAAGCGCGTTGAGTCACTAGAGAAAAGTGCTATATAAATATAATTCACTTCACTAATAATTCCCTTCTCATTCAATGTGTTTTCTTTATTTTCATAACTATTTACATTTAAAGGCCTGCTGAAATGAGATTTTCTTATTTAAATGGGAATAGCAGGTCCATTCTGTGTCATACTTGATCATTTCGCGATATTGCCATATTTTTGCTGAAAGGATTTAATAGAGAACATTGACAATAAAGTTCGCAACTTTTGGTCGCTTATAGAAAGGCCCTGTCTTTACCGGAAATATGTGCGCGTGACGTCACGAGTTGCAGGGCTCCACACATATTCAAAATTGTTTTTAATGGGAGCCACCAGCAGTTAGAGCAATTTGGACCGAGAAAGCGACAATTTCCCCATTATTTGAGCGAGGATGAAATCTTCACGAATTAAGATATTGATAGTGAAAGACTATAAAAAAAAAAAAAAAAAAAAAAAACTGCTCCGGGCGGCGGCAGTGTGAGCGATTCAGATGTAATTAGACACATTTACTAAGATCCCTTATCTGCTTATTGTTTTAATTGTGTTTTAGTGAGATTTTAAAGATTGTAAAAACATACCTCGAGGTCGGATGGCTGCGGTGAACACGAAGTGTCTCAGAGAGAAGCCGAGGAGCCAAGCTCACAGCTTCCTTTTGAACAGCTGCTGCAGGACGACGAATAATCCAATGATGTCTCCGGTAAGATATATATCACAATTTCCACATCCAAAAACATGCTGGTTGACGTAGAGAAACATGTTCGCTTGACCGCTCTGTGATAAAGCTTCACAACAAACAAAGAATCATCGGCTGGGTTCCGGTGCTAAAGGCAGCTGCAATCCACCGCTTTCCACCAACAGCATTGTTCTTTATAGTCTCCATTATTAATTGAACAAATTGCAAAAGATTCAGCAACACAGATGTCCAAAATACTGTGTAGTTATGCGATGAACAGAGGCGACTTTTAGCCGTGTTTCGTGCAGCGCTAATATTTCCTTACAGTCCGTGACGTGCGTACGCGTCATCATTCCGCGACGTTTTCAACAAGAAACTCCCGGGAAATTCAAAATTGCAATTTAGTAAACTAAAAAGGCCGTATTGGCATGTTTTGCAATGTTAATATTTCATCATTGATATATAAACTATCAGACTGTGTGGTCAGTAGTAGTGGGTTTCAGTAGGCCTCTATGGGAACCATGTTTGTTCTGGTCTGATGGTAATCGCAGGCTTCTTGTGCTTCTTGTGCTCCTAGCCCAAAAGAGTGGCAAACCAGGGAAACAAAGGTTGAAAGTTTCATTTATAAACTGCACATGAAACTTATTACTACGTGCTGTCGCTCACTTTCAAAGTGCTGTTCTGTTCATGTTCTCTTGAATTGTATAAATCATCAAAATCATTGTTGTTATGAAATACTATCTTTTCAAGGGTGCCGATACCTAATCTCAAATATTCCACTTTGCACATTTTGTTTTTCATCAATCTATCCATCTCCTTCCGTTTATCCCAAGTCGGGTCACGGGGGCAGCACACTAAGCAGAGAATCCCAGACTTCCCTCTCCACAGTTACTTTGTCCAGTTCTCCCCGGTGAATCCTGAGGCTTTCCCAGGTCAGCTCCAGCTTATTTTGTTTTTTTCCATGATAAAAAATAATATTTATTCATTGTATTTTTTTTTTAAATACCATAAAACATAAAATACATTAAAAAATATTAAAAAAAACATAATCTACAGATAGGTCCAAAACTGCTGAAAATTGTTTGAAGCATTTGAAAAAAAAAAAAGAAAAATCATACATAAATATGATTTGAGTTTGTGAGGAAAACTCATTGTTCCAAAAAAAAAGTATGCATTAAAATCAATATGGTTTTTATTTATTAGCCTATGGAAGCAGGGGTCCCCAAACTACGGCCCGTATGCTGCCCGCCAGCGTCCAAAATCCGGCCCGAAGTTCCAAGTAAAAAAAATAAAAATTCTAATTGTAATTATCATTTTTGAAATTTGTCCTTTCTAATCCATTTACCACCAAATTGTTACTCTCGGTGTCTCCTAGCCGCTCAGACATATTATATTCTCTAAAAATGCATTTTGTACTCGATAATGTAACATTGCGCTCATGCCGCAGTGTCAGGCGAGCACGCAGAAAGTGCATTCTTCCAGTCAATTAGTGCGCGAGGAATAAATATATATATATATAATATATATATATATATATATGTATATATATGTATATATATATATATATGTATATATATGTATATATATATATATATGTATATATATGTATATATATATATATATGTATATATATGTATATATATATATATATGTATATATATGTATATATATATATATATATGTATATATATATATGTATATATATATGTGTATATATGTATATATATATATATATATATATATATATGTGTATATATGTATATATGTATGTATATATGTATATATATATGTATATATATATGTATATATATATGTATATATATATATATATATATATATATATATATATATATACATATATATACAGGGGGCCCCTGTATTAAAGGCTGTAATTGTCACGTTTGGGTCGCATCTTTATGCAGGGTCGTTCTCCCTGGAATGCAGACAGACCACTACGGACAAAGCTTTGAGGTAAAAAACATGATTTATTCTCTAAACTAACGCAAAGTACCAAATAACAGAAAACAAGCAAAAGGAAAAAGTGACGACCCCACTGGATGCTAAACTAACTCTTGGCATAAACTATGGACGAGAAAAACTTACTAACTGTAGCATGAACAAACAAGATTTAGTAGCAAGGCATGAAGCAAACAACTAGAGACAAGGCAAAACTCACATAACAGGTGCTTGTAGCAAATAATGACGCCAGGCTGACTGACCGGCAAAGGCAGGCGTAAATAATGCCTCTGATTAGTGCTCGTGTAGCAGGTGAGCGGCCGAACACTAATCAGAGACGGGTGAACATAATGAGCAACCATGGCAACTAAAACAAACTCAGGAGGTGCACAAACAGGAACTGAAGGAGTCCAAAGCTAACAGAAAACACAAAAACATGATCCGGACCAAAGATCATGACAGTAATTACTTTATCTGAAGTACAGTTGTATGGTACACCGGTATTAGTATAGTACCGTGATACTAAAAAATCATATTCGGTACGATACCGTCTCTAAAAAGTACCGGAACCGCAACGCCACTCACCCGCGTGGAAATCACATCGTGTCATAGCTGGTTCACGAGCAGAGGAGCATGTTCGGCGGCACACAATCAGAGTACCTACAAGCAGACATTGTAGACAGAAAACGGATGAATTTTGGCTTAAAAATTACGATAAAGGTGAAGTTATAACACTGAAACGCCCTCAGGAAGGGATGCTTTAAGACACGGCTAGCTTGTTAGCGGCTAACGTCCAGCCGCAGTGTTTCAGCTACTTCTAAATCACTAATCCTCGCCTCCATGGCGACAAATAAAGTAAGTTTGTTACAAGTATCAGCCCTGCAAGACAAGGAATAGCTAAACATGCTTCACTACACACCATAGCTCACCGCCATCAAAATGTAAACAAACGCCATGGGCGGATCTATACCTAACATCCACTGTAATGATATCAAGGAAAGGCACATATCCAGTCAATTTTTCTATGATTATGTCAATATTTATTGGCATCGCAACATCTTTTGTTTTTTTAAAACGTATATTATGTTTATAAAATCAGGAAATATGTCCATGGACACATGAGGACTTTGAATATGACCAATGTATGATCCTGTAACCACTTGGTATCGGACTGATACCCAAATTGGTGGTATCATCCAAAACTAATGTAAAGTATCAAACAGAAGAATCAATGATTACATTTTAACAAAAGTGTATATAGAACATGTTAAATGAGAAAGTAAGCAGATATTAACAGTAAATGAACAAGTAGATTAATAATTCATTTTATACCACTTGTCCTTAATAATGTTGACAAAATAATAAAATGATAAATGACACAATATGATACTGCATATGTCAGCAGACAAATTAGAAGCCTTTTTTTTATTTGCTAGTAAAATAAAAGTTGTCTTGTATGTTCACTATTTTATTTAAGGACTTAACTGCAATAAGAAACATATGTTTAATGTAACCTCAGATTTTTTGTTAAAATAAAGCCAATAATACATCTTTTTGTGGTCCCATTTATTTAGAAAAGTACCGAAAAGTACAAAAAAGAACAGATATAATTTTGGTACCGATACTGGTACCAAAATATTGTTATCGTTACAACACTTATCTAAAGTAATCCACTTATTTTTGGAAACTCCATATTTTGAGTTTTTCCTGTAATAAAAATGTGATAAAAAGCTGTTAAAGGACTTTCAATCAATCAATCAATCAATCAATCAATCAGTCAATCAATCAAAGTTTACTTATATATCTCTATATCACGAGTGTCTCATAGGGCTGCACAAGCCACGACGACATCCTCTGCTCAGATTCCACATCAGGGCTTGAAAAAACTCAACCCAATGGGATGAAAATGAGAAACCTTGGAGGGGACCGCAGATGTGGTGACCGGTGCAATGGACGTCGAGTGGATCTAGTTAATAGTGTGAGAGTCCAGTCTATAGTGGATCTAGGTAATAGTAAGAGAATCCAGTCCATAGTGGATCTAGGTAATAGTGTGAGAATCCAGTCCATAGTGGATCTAGTTAATAGTGTGAGAGTCCAGTCTATAGTGGATCTAGTTAATAGTGTGAGAGTCCAGTCCATAGTGGATATAGTTAATAGTGGAAGAGTCCAGTCCATAGTGGATCTAGTCAATAGTGTGAGAGTCCAGTCCATAGTGGATCTAGTTAATAGTGTGAGAGTCCAGTCCATAGTGGATCTAGTTATAAGTGTGAGAGTCCAGTCCCTAGTGGATCTAGTTAATAGTGTGAGAGTCCAGTCCGTAGTGGATCTAGTTAATAGTGTGAGAGTCCAGTCCGTAGTGGATCTAGTTAATAGTGTGAGAGTCCAGTCCGTAGTGGGGCCAATGAGTGGTCCACCCTGCGTCCCGACTTTGAACAACTCGTGGTTCACCTGTGGTCACCTAATAACCTCCATACAGGAGAGGGGGGGCAGAGCAGAAAATAAACGGCAGATCAACTGGTCTAAAAGGGGGGTCTATTTAAAGGCTAGAGCAAGGGTCACCAACCTTTTTGAAACCAAGAATTACCATGAATTGATTAACGTGGACCCCGACTTAAACAAGTTGAAAGACTTATTCGGGTGTTACCATTTAGTGGTCAATTGTACGGAATATGTACTGTACTGTGCAATCTACTAATAAAAGTATCAATCAATCAATCAATCAAAGAGCTACTTCTTGGGTACTGATTAATGCGAAGGGCTACCAGTTTGATACATACTTAAACAAATTGCCAGAAATAGCCAATTTGCTCAATTTACCTTTGATAAATAAATTATGTATATATATATATATATATATATATATATATATATATATATATATATATATATATATGTATATGTATATATATATACATATATATATATATATATATATATATATATATAAATGGGTATTTCTGTCTGTCATTCCGTCGTACATTTTTTTTCCTTTTACGGAAGGTTTTTATAGAGAATAAATGATGAAAAAACACTTAATTGAATGGTTTAAAAGGGTAAAAAACAGGAAAAAAATGAAAATTACGTTTTGAAACATAGTTGATCTTCAATTTCGACTCTTTGAAATTCTAAATTCAACCTAAAAAAAGAAGAAAAAAACTAGCTAGTTCGAATCTTTTTGAAAAAAATAAATAAAAAAAAGAATTTATGGAACATCATTAGTAATTTTCCCTGATTAAGAATAATTTTAGAATTTTGATGACATGTTTTAAATAGGTTAACACCCAATCTGCACTTTGTTAGAATATATAACAAATTGGACCAAGCTATATTTCTAACAAAGACAAAACATAATTTCTTCTAGATTTTCCAGAACAAAAAATTTAAAAGAAATTCAAAGCACTTTGAAATAAGATTTAAATTTGATTCTAAAGATTTTTTAGATTTGCCGGAATAATTTTTTTGAATTGTGAAGAAACATTTCACAAATATTCTTTGTCGAAAAAACAAAAGCTAAAATGAAGAAGTAAAATAAAATGTATTTATTATTTTATAATAAAAAAATACATTTACTTGAACATTGATTTAAATTGTCAGGAAAGAAGAGGAAGGAATTTAAAAGGTAAAAAGGTATGTTTTTAAAAATCCTAAAATCATTTTCAATATTGTATTTTTTCTCTAAAATTGCCTTTCTGAAAGATATACAAAGTAAAGTAAAAGAATAAATGAATTTATTTAAACAAGTGAAGACCAAGTCTTTAAAATATTTTCTTGGATTTTCAAATTTTTTTGGAGTTTTGTCTCTCTCAGACTTAAAAATGTCAAGCAAAGCAAGACCAGCTTGCTAGTAAATATATAAAATGTGAAAAATAGAGGCAGCTCACTGGTAAGTGCTGCTTTTTGAGCTATTTTTAGAACAGGCCAGCGGGCGACTCATCTGGTCCTTACTGGCTACCTGGTGCCCGCGGGCACCGCGTTGGTGACCCCTGGGCTAGAGTATACAAATTAGTTTTAAGACTAGACTACAACTAAAGTTTTTTATTTTTAGATAAATGAAACAGGTCTAAATCTAGTTAGCTGCTCCTCTAAGTTGGCAAGCAGACTTTCTGTGCGTCTGACGTCAATTTGACCCCGTGTTATTTGTCATTTATGCCTTGCTCATTGGTTTTTATTCTGCCATTGGACATTAGTGCCGCCAACATGCTCCCCCATGGCCGTGTTACAGGCGGATGTTGGCATAAAAGTGTGTTTATATATAAATACCGCTGCACTTTTGACTCCAGGAAGCCACTTCTTAAGTATTGACCCATTTTCATCGGGGCCCCTGATTTACAGTAAGTGGCCGAGGGTGGGCGGCGTCGCTCTAACACCTCCTTTCCTCCTTCGCAGACGCCCGGATTTCTCTTCTAATTTTAGGCCGAGGACATCTCACTCTTTGACATGTCCTGGGGTTGATTTTCACCTCGACCACCAGCACAGCTGTCCATCTGTGGCGTCCAGAGGTGTTCCGCTTTATTAAAAAGTGTGAAGAGGGGGGGAGAAAATGAGATGTGCTAATAGAGGAGCAGAGGCTGGACTGTTCAAATTATAGAGTCGTGTTTGTTTCAATCGAAAATGGTTGCTGGAAAATACAAATGGAAGAATTCACGTGACAGACTTCTCCGGGCGATTTGGGGTGACATACAAGACCAATTGGTAACACTTTAGTATGGGGAACATATTCTAAGGACCAGGAGGCGTGTGGGTCGGATCACAGCTGACTCTTCTCAACATGGACACAAACTATTCTCCCCTCTCCCCACAGACAGGAGAGTACGATCCATCCAGACCCACACCTCCCGCCACCTGAACAGTTTTTTCCCCTCGGCCATCAGAGACATGGACAATATCAAGATCTGATAGCTCAGTTACAGCTCATTATTCTATTCTGTGTTATATGTTTTATGTTGTACGAATGCACCAAGTAAAATTGCTACTTTGTCAACCCGTTCTCATTGTTCTGATTGTTACTTAGAATGTTCCCCGAAACACTTTAGTATGTGGAACATATTCTAAGTATAAGCAACTATCCATCCATCCATCCATTATCTTCCGCTTATCCGAGGTCGGGTTGCGGGGGCAACAGCCTAATTAGGGAAACCCAGACTTCCCTCTCCCCAGCCACCTCGTCTAGCTCTTCCCGGGGGATCCCGAGGCGTTCCCAGGCCAGCCGGGAGACATAGTCTTCCCAACGTGTCCTGGGTCTTCCCCGTGGCCTCCTACCGGTTGGACGTGCCCTAAACACCTCCCTAGGGAGGCGTTCGGGTGGCATTCTGACCAGATGCCCGAACCACCTCATCTGGCTCCTCTCGATGTGAAGGAGCAGCGGCTTTACTTTGAGTTCCTCCCGGATGACAGAGCTTCTCACCCTATCTCTAAGGGAGAGCCCCGCCACACGGCGGGGTAAACTCATTTCGGCCGCTTGTACCCGTGATCTTATCCTTTCGGTCATGACCCAAAGCTCATGACCATAGGTGAGGGTGGGAACGTAGATCGACCGGTAAATTGAGAGCTTTGCCTTCCGGCTCAGCTCCTTCTTTACCTTTAATGTTGAATATGTTCCCCATACTAAAGTGTTACGGGGAACATTCTAAGTAACAATCAGAAGAGTTTTTATTGCCCTTGTTTGGGAACGGGTCGACAAACTAGGAATTTCACTTGGAGGTGTGGGTCTGGATTGACCGTAGTCTCCTGCCTTAGGGGAGAGTAGTTTGTGTTCAGGGTGAGAATAGTCAGCTGTGATCCGACCCATACGCCTCCTGGTCCTGGAGGAGAACAGATCCTGGAGGGATGGGAGTTTTCGAGCCAATAACCTTCTCAGCAGCCCGTACCATGCACTGCAGTCGATGCTTGTCCTGTAACCACACGTGATGTAGGAGGTGAGGATGGACTCGATGTGGGCTGAGTAGCACCAGCATCTCGGTCGGCACCTTAAGTTTCTTCAGCTGCTGCTGGAAGTACATCCTCTGCTGGACCTTCTTGAAGGGGCTGATGTTTGGCTACCACTAGAGGTCCTGGGTGATTGTGGTGCCCAGGAAACGGATGGAGTCCACAATGGAGACGGGGGTGGGAGAGTCAATCAGGGTGAGCGGGGATGTTGGGGCTTTGGATTTCCTTAAGTCCAAGATCATCTCCACTGTTTTCTGGGCGTTCAGTACATCCTCTGCTGGGCCTTCGTGATGAGGGAGCTGATGGTTGGCTCCCACTTGAGGTCCTGGGTGATGGTGGTGCCCAGGAAACGGAAGGAGTCCACAATAGAGACGGGGGTGGGAGAGTCAATCAGGGTGAACGGGGATGTTGGGGCTTTGGATTTCTTTAAGTCCAAGATCATCTCCACTGTTTTCTGGGCGTTCAGTACATCCTCTGCTGGGCCTTCGTGATGAGGGAGCTGATGGTTGGCTCCCACTTGAGGTCCTGGGTGATGGTGGTGCCCAAGAAACGGATGGAGTCCACAATGGAGACAGGGGTGGGAGAGTCAATCAGGGTGAGCGGGGATCCTGGGGCTTTGGATTTCCTTAAGTCCAAGATCATCTCCACTGTTTTCTGGGCGTTCAGTACATCCTTTGCTGGGCCTTTGTGATGAGGGAACTGATGGTTGGCTCCCACTTGAGGTCCTGGGTGATGGTGGTGCCCAGGAAACGGATGGAGTCCACAATGGAGACGGGGGTGGGAGAGTCAATCAGGGTGAGCGGGGATGCTGGGGCTTTGGATTTCCTTAAGTCTAAGATCATCTCCACTGTTTTCTGGGCGTTCAGTACATCCTTTGCTGGGCCTTTGTGATGAGGGAACTGATGGTTGGCTCCCACTTGAGGTCCTGGGTGATGGTGGTGCCCAGGAAACGGATGGAGTCCACAATGGAGACGGGGGTGGGAGAGTCAATCAGGGTGAGCGGGGATGTTGGGGCTTTGGATTTCTTTAAGTCCAAGATCATCTCCACTGTTTTCTGGGCGTTCAGTACATCCTCTGCTGGGCCTTCGTGATGAAGGAGCTGATGGTTGGCTCCCACTTGAGGTCCTGGGTGATGGTGGTGCCCAAGAAACGGATGGAGTCCACAATGGAGACAGGGGTGGGAGAGTCAATCAGGGTGAGCGGGGATGCTGGGGCTTTGGATTTCCTTAAGTCCAATATCATCTCCACTGTTTTCTGGGCATTCAGTATATCCTCTGCTGGGCCTTCGTGATGAGGGAGCTGATGGTTGGCTCCCACTTGAGGTCCTGGGTGATGGTGGTGCCCAAGAAACGGATGGAGTCCACAATGGAGACGGGGGTGGGAGAGTCAATCAGGGTGAGGGGGGAAGTTGGGCCTTTGGATTTCCTTAAGTCCAAGATCATCTCCACTGTTTTCTGGGCGTTCAGTACATCCTCTGCTGGGCCTTCGTGATGAGGGAGCGATGGTTGGCTCCCACTTGAGGTCCTGGGTGATGGTGGTGCCCAGGAAATGGATGGAGTCCACAATGGAGACGGGGGTGGGATAGTCAATCAGGGTGAGCGGGGATGTTGGGCCTTTGGATTTCCTTAAGTCCAAGATCATCTCTATTGTTTTCTGGGCGTTCAGTACATCCTCTGCTGGGCCTTCATGATGAGGGAGCTGATGGTTGGCTCCCACTTGAGGTCCTGGGTGATGGTGGTGCCCAAGAAACGGATGGAGTCCACAATGGAGACGGGGGTGGGAGAGTCAATCAGGGTGAGGGGGGATGGTGGGGATTTGGATTTCCTGAAGTCCAAGATAATTTCCACTGTTTTCTGGGCGTTCAGCTCCAGGTTGTTGAGGCTGCACTAGGACGCCAGCCGGTCCACCTCCTGTAGGCGGACTCGTCGCCATCTAACATGGGCTCGATGAGAGTAGTGTCGTCCGGAAACGTGAGCAGCTTTACGGACTGGTGACTGGCGGTGCAGCAGTTTGTAAACAGGGAGAAGAGCCTAGGGGAAAGTACACAGCCCTGAGGAGTACCAGTGTTCGTGGTTCGACTGTCCGAGACAATCTTCCCCAGCCGCACGTCACGCCACGTCCCAAAGACTTAATGTAGAATTATTTGGACACTAGGGGAACATATAAAGGTTAAATGGGTTATACGTGTATAACGCTTTTCTACCTTCAAGGTACTCAAAATGCTTTGAAACTATTTCCACTGGTGTGTAGTGGTACTAGTGTTAAATGGGTTATGGTTAATGGGTTATACTTGTGTAGCGCTTTTCTACCATCTAGGTACTCAAAGCGCTTTGAAACTAGTTCCACTGGTGTGTGGTGGTACTAGTGTTAAATGGGTTATACTTGTATAGCGCTTTTCTACCATCTAGGTACTCAAAGCGCTTTGAAACTAGTTCCACTGGTGTGTGGTGGTACTAGTGTTAAATGGGTTATACTTGTATAGCGCTTTTCTACCATCAAAGTACTCAAAGCGCTTTGAAACTAGTTCCACATTCACACACATCGATGGCGGGAGCTTCCACGCAAAGGTGCTAACCATGACCCATCAGGAGCAAGGGTGAAGTGTCTGGCTCAAAGATACAACGGATGTGACGATTTCGGTAGAAGGTGGGGATTGAACCAGAAACCCTCAGGTTGCTAGCATGGCCACTGCGCCCAACTGCGCCACGCCGTACCCAGTTTAGGGTTGGGGTTGGGGTTAGAGTTGGGGTTGGGGTTAGGGTTAGGGATTTGGGGAATGCACGGTCCGTCAAGGAATGCCAGGAGGGTGCCCAAACCGCGCGCAAGGTCCCGGGGGACCCAGACCAGAATCAACAGTGTTGGGGTTGGGGTTAGGGTTAGGTAAGGTTAAAAAATACAAATACTCCTCTGAAACTCAGAGGGTGTGCATGGGCTCAGGTGGTCTCCTCCTCCCAGATAAAAGAAAAGGGGATAAAAGAAGGGGGAGGGGGGGGGTCTGAAAAGTAGGGTTAGGGTTCGGCAGTGTTGGGGTTGGGGTTAGGGTTAGGGTTAGGGTTAGGGTTAGGTTTGGGGTTAAGGCTAGGATTGGGGTTTGGGTTAGGGTTACTAAGCAATAATTCTGAGGTTATTGAGGGAAGACTCTTAGTTAATGGCTTACTCTTTGTATAATAAGGCCATGCAGAATAAGGCATTAATAAGTACTTAATAAAGACTAATTAAGATCCAATATATTACTAATTTGCATGTTAATAAGCAACTAATTAATGTTGAATATGGGGCTTCATGGTGGCAGAGGGGTTAGTGCGTCTGCCTCACAATACGAAGGTCCTGCAGTCCTGGGTTCAAATCCAGTCTCGGGATCTTTCTGTGTGGAGTTTGCATGTTCTCCCCGTGAATGCGTGGGTTCCCTCCGGGTACTCCGGCTTCCTCCCACTTCCAAAGACATGCACCTGGGGATAGGTTGATTGGCAACACTAAATTGGCCCTAGTGTGTGAATGTGAGTGTGAATGTTGTCTGTCTATCTGTGTTGGCCCTGCGATGAGGTGGCGACTTGTCCAGGGTGTACCCCGCCTTCCGCCCTATTGTAGCTGAGATAGGCGCCAGCGCCCCCCCGCGACCCCAAAAGGGAATAAGCGGTAGAAAATGGATTAATGTTGAATATGTGTTCCCCATACTAGAGTGTTACCGAGCAATTTAAATGCAAACTCCCCGCCAATCAAATGTGCTTTTGTGTTCAAAAAATTAAAAAAAAAGGAAAACAAAAGAACCTGACTTAGAAAATCAAAAGACCCAAACAAAAGCGTCCCTGGTCGAGCGTCTGTAATAACGCCGGCTCTCCGGCTACTGATTATATAGGAAAACAACTGCAATTACATTACTGGCTTCGCTAGAGGGAAAAACCCAGGAGAGATGATTAATATTCCTATTTTTATTCAGATGGAGCCATCGTGCTGACAGCCTCACCGTCTCACTGATCTTCTCTCATCAGACAAATGCAAAGCATGGCCAGCAGGAAACAAAACAAAAAAACAAAAAACTAAACTTGTTGTAAATTGAATGTAAAAACTTCTGTGATGATATTTACCCCCTAGTGAGTTTTTGGAGAAATCCTCAACTATGGAACAATCACACTTAGGCCCCGTTTATATTACGTCAAATAAGGTTATCCAGGGTAAATCCCACCTAACCTTATCCGTGTCCACACACACACAATGCCACCGTTTAAGACCCCCACACTCCCTCCGTCGCGACCTAGTACGCATGCGTGGAAAATGAGCACGTCATAGTCACTTCTAGTGTTGCTTTGTGTGAAAGTTCTTAAATGTAACTTATCTGAACAATGTCCATTGTTGTGGTATTTCAATTAACTGGAATCCAGTGTGCTGTGGGGCCCTATTGTAGTGAATCACACCTGAGCCATCATAAGTTAATCAAATCTTTATTAGACATGTAAACAATGTTATAAATAACATTTAACATTAATATAGGATCTATATATCTGGCCAGGACACTCCTCAATCTTTTGCCTTCACCTTCATTGTCCATTCCTTTTTGGTGACTTTATATACTCAGGACTTAGACCTTCAGTCCGCGACATACATGGGGGACTATAATTGATACAGGGCTTTGCCAGTTCATAAGCATTCAATGTTTTCCTCGACAACCAGGTAATACAAGGCACATTCTCCCTTTTTTTTTATCAAATCCACGGGCGCTCGCATTCTCGTTGACTCTCCTTCGACAAATGGACAAAGTTTTTTACTAAGTAGCATCACAGCTGACCCGGACATTAAGTTCTCGAGCCGTCTAAGAAGTCTTGTATCCCCAAAAGCTGTTCATGTGTGATTTCCAAAGGCGTCTGTACATGTAAAAGAAGGAGAAACACAGAGCATGTCTGGATGACTCGCCTCCATATTTCCAGTGGTTATCTCCGAGCTTTATTACCTGGCGTGTTCTTTTTATTTTGATTTTTATTACAAAATGTTTTTTTTTGGTTGGATTTATTGTTTTTCAACAGATGTCTCCAAAATTTTGACTGGGACCACTAAGGTAACTATATATATATATATATATATATATATATATATATATATATATATATATATATATATATATATATATATATATATATATATATGGCTTTGTTATTGTTTACAACAGATGTGTCCAAAATTTTGACTGGGGCCCAAGGTAACTATATATATATATATATATATATATATATATATATATATATATATATATATATATATATAGGTTTGTATGTATGTATATAAATATGTATGTGTATATATAAGGTATGTATATGTATGTATGTATATAAATATGTATGTATATAAATATATATGTGTATATATATATGTGTGTATATATATATAGGTATGTATATGTATGTATGTATATAAATATATATGTGTGTATATATATATATATATATATACATACATACATGTATATATGTATGTATATATATGTATGTATATATGTATGTATGTATATATATGGATATGTATGTATGTATGTATGCATATATGTATATATATATATATGTATGTATGTATTATATATTATATATGTATGTATATATATATATATATATATATATATATATATATATATATATATATATATATATATATATATATATATACACGTACACACACACACACACAGTATATGTAGATGAGTGTAGCCGGGCACCTCATATACATATGAAGGACAAGCAACAGAAATCCTTTAAATCGGATTAATCACATTTTGGAATTCGGATTAACCATGGTTAATCAAGGGTAATTACTTGCTCATATACTTAAGAATTGTCTATAAAAGACCCCACTATTTGTACACAAATGCAGTTTAATTGTCAGAGTGTCATCCAGGAACGTTTTGAAATAATTAACTTGAATGCATATCATTTTGTTTGCGTGAATGCATATCATACATTGTGGTAACAGATTTATTTAAAGTTTTTTCAGGTTGTATTCTGCAGTGAAACTTGCCTAACCTATATATATATGTGTGTGTATATATATATATATATATATATATATATAAAATTGACCCTAGTGTGTGAATGTGAGTGTGAATGTTGTCTGTTTATCTGTGTTGGCCCTGCGATAAGGTGGCGACTTGTCCAGGGTGTACCCCGCCTTCCGCCCGATTGTAGCTGAGATAGGCGCCAGCGCCCCCCGCGACCCCAAAAGGGAATAAGCGGTAGAAAATTGATGGATGGATGGGCCCTGCAATAGGGTGGCGACTTGTCCGTAGTTTACGCCGCCTTCCGCCCAATTGTAGCTGAGATAGACACCAGCACCCCCGCAACCCCAAAGGGAATAAGCGGTAGAAAATGGATGGATGGATGGATAGTTATATACAGTTGCAGTCGGCTTCGGCCCTAAGCCAAATTTTTTATATATATATGTATATATATATACATAATACCAAAAAATGACTTTAGTTACTTAATGCATGTGCTAATAAACATTTTCAGTTCTATAATCTAGTGTCAAAATGTCGACTCCGGACTCCAAATCAGATCGGAGGATAAAAATGTTGATCGGGACTTCCCTTTTAAAAAGTCACTTTTGAATTTCATCAGTTGTTATTTAAGTCAAATATTTACTTGTTTTTACAATTACATGAAGTTATATGAATATTAAACACTACCTGTGAAAAAAAAATAGATTGGAAAAAATATGAATATAAAATATAATATAATACACAATTGAGAGGTTTGTCAGGGTCTGAGAATGAATTGTGTTTTAATAGAATTCTTGCTATTCAATCCTGGTTCCCTTTTCTGGATTCTCCTTCATTTTTTTTTCTTTACAAATACATAAAAAAAGTTCACATTTTTAGTGACGAGGCTTTTGTCTTTGAAGGTTTTTTATTTTTTTTATTTTTTTTTACGAGTGTCTCAGGACGGAACCGTTTTGAGTGTGAACTTTAAAGGTGTCTTTAAAGTTCTTGCATTTTAATGACTTAAGGTTGACGTGTCCCCCCCCCCCGCCAAGGCGAGAAAAGGACTGTCTCCGTCTTGACTCTAGCGTGGACTGCCGGTGAAGAACAGCTACATTTGTCTAATGCCCGTCACCCGGCCGACTTAATTCTGAGCGATGAAGACCGCCCACCCATTCCACTCACGTACATAGCGCTTCATCTTTCATTCCCACCACCCCCAACCTTACTTTTGTCTTCATGCTGACTTCTGCAAAGAGTTTCTTTGCTCGGTTCTCTGTTCTGGCTAAATATGTCGGTTTGTTTGCTGGCGGGTTGAGGGTGCTACTCCAGTCTGTCCTGCAGGCCGTCAGATAAGCCTGTCCATTTGTACTGACAACAGTGTGTGTATCACCCAGGCCTGAGTACATTCTGACTGGCAGGTGAACCCTGTTTTTTTTTTTTTTTTTATCTTTAGTCTTTTTTTCCTCAAACAAGTCTTCCTTCTTCTTGGCTAACACTCGGGGTTTGCTTGGACTGTCACTGCCAATGAAAATGTCCCCTCGTTATCTTCCCTGTGTAATTGCCGTCGTGTTTGGTTAAGAGATTAGAGGGATGAAACTCGTTGTGTGGTCTGAATAAACCAGTGTGGAAACTAAGAGTCCGAAAAAAAACCCACCGGGCGGTTTCCCCCTTTTGCCAATGTGTGACGACGGTTAGGCTAGCTGCACCGGTTAACATTTAGAGTAGTCAGTGTACACTTGGTAAAGCCATGTACAGTGGGGCAAAAAAGTATTTAGTCAGTGAAGTGAAGTATATTTATATAGCGCTTTTCTCAAGTGACTCAAAGCGCTTTACATAGTGACACCCAATATTTAAGTTACATTTAAACCAGTGTGGGTGGCACTGGGAGCAGGTGGGTAAAGTGTCTTGCCCAAGGACACAACGGCAGTGACTAGGATGGCACAAGCGGGAATCGAACCTGCAACCCTCAAGTTGCTGGCACGGCCACTCTACCAACCGAGCTATGCCACCGATTGTGCAAGTTCTCCCACTTAAAATGATGACAGAGGTCCGTAATTTTCATCATAGGTACACTTCAACTGTGAGAGACAGAATGTGAAAAAAATCCAGGAATTTTAAAGAATTTATTTGTAAATTATGTTGGAAAATAAGTATTTGGTCAACCATTCAAAGCTCTCACTGATGGAAGGAGGTTTTGGCTCCAAATCTCACGATACATGGCCCCATTCATTCTTTCCTTAACACGGATCAATCGTCCTGTCCCCTTAGCAGAAAAACAGCCCCAAAGCATGATGTTTCCACCCCCATGCTTCACAGTAGGTGTGGTGTTCTTGGGATGCAACTCAGTATTCTTTTTCCTCCAAACACGACGAGTTGAGTTCATACCAAAATGGATACATGGATGATACAGCAGAGGATTGGGAGAATATCATGTGGTCAGATGAAACCACACACACACAATCTTGGGTTTTGACACTCTCCATTTCCTTAGTTTAGTTTATTAGTTAGTATTGTTTATTATTTTTATATATATTCACTATATATATATATATATATATATATATAAAATAAATTATTGAAAATAAACCCCTGGTGTCTGAGCCGTCATCTCCACTCTCTACACATAACAGACACTTTACCCACCTGATGCCGGTGCCATTTACACCGGCTTTAATGTATTTTACATATTGGGTGTCACTATGTAAAAACACTTTAAGTCACTAGAGAAAAGTGCTATATAAATATAATTAACTTCACTTCCTCAGCACGTTTGTGGGCTCCTGTTTACGTTGTTCAGCATAAATCCATGTTTCACCCTTGAACCTATGTATGGACTATAGTGACAAAAATATTGGCAATACATCTCGACAACTGTTGGATTTATAAATAAAATATCGATAACACTTTAGTATGGGGAACATATTCACCATTAATTAATTGCTCATTGACAAGCAAATTAGTAACATATTAGCTCTTAATTAGTCATTATTAAGTACTTACTAATGCCTTATTCTGCATGGCCTTATTATACAACCAGTAAGCAGTTAACTAAGACTATTTCCTTATTAACCACAGAATTATTGCTTATTAGTAACCCTAACCCCAACCCCAACCCCAACCCGAACCTTAACCCTAACCCATAACCCGAAGCCTAACCCCAACCCCAACCCCACCCCCAACCCTAAACCTATCCACAACCCTAACCCTAAACCTAACCCTTATATATTCCTCTAGTGTCCAAATAACTCTTAATTAAGTCTTTGTTCCTCACAATATCTTCCCCATAATAAAGCATTACCAAAATATCATTTATCAAATATAATATGCCGGCTATTCTTTGTAAAAAGAAAATAAAATAAATAAAAAACAAAAAAACAACCTCATAGCCATAGCGCACATAAACATCACACATCAAACAACAAAAGACATTAAAAGAGCAGAGCTGATGCAACCAGCCCCTTATACATACAGCCACAAAAGTAAAATAAGAAACAAACAAAAAAAAAACATACACTGTGGTGGCCTCCGCTATCGTCTGCTGGGGTGGAGGGAGCATGGCCAGAGACTGGAGCAGACCCAACAAAGCAACCAAGAGAGCCGATTCCACCTTTGGTCGCCCACCAACTCTCGGCCGGTGTCCAGTCTGCTTGTTTCTTGCTTGTTCGGCGAATATTTCTTCTGTGCTGGTGCTTGCTATTTATTCTTTGTTTGTGGCAGCTATTTCTTCTTTGTTGTTTGGCAGGTATTCTTTGTTGATAGGGGGTATTCCTTTATCGTCGTTTAATGGCTATTTCTTCTTCATTGTTTGGCGACTATTCCTTCTTTATTGTTCAATGTTTTTTTCCCCCCGTTAGTAGCGGCTACTTCTTCCCTATTGGTGGGTATTGCTTCTTTATATTTTGTCTTCGATTTTCGGCGGCTATAGTTTGTTTTGTTTACAGCTATTCCTTCTTCGCTGTTCAGTGGCTATATCTTTGTTGGTAGCGTCACTCTACTCTTGCTTGTTTGACGGCTATTTTTTTCTTCGTTAGTAGCACCCATTTCTTCTTCATTTGATGTACTTATACCAAGTTTGGCGGCTATTCTTTGTTGGTAGGAGCTATTCCTTTATCATCGTTCAATGGCTATGTCTTCTTCATTGTTTGGCGGCTATTTCTTGGTGGTGGTTATTCCTTCTTTATTGTTCAATGTTTGTTTTTTTTCCGTTGGTGGTGGCTACTTCTTTGTTGGTGATTATTACTTCGTTGTATTTTGTCTTCATTGTTCAGCGAATATTGTTTGTTTTGTTTGCAAGCTACTCCTTCGTTGTTCAGTGGCTACTTTTTCTTTGTTGGTAGTGGCACTCTCCTCTTGCTTGTTTGGCGGCTATTTTTTTCTTCGTTAGTGGCACCCATTTCTTCTTCATTTGATGTAATTATACCAAGTTTGGCGGCTATTCTTTGTTGGTAGGAGCTATTCCTTTATCATCGTTCAATAGCTATGTCTTCTTCATTGTTTGGCGGCTATTTCTCGGTGGTGGTTGTTCCTTCTTTATTGTTCAATGTTTGTTTTTTTTCCGTTGGTGGCGGCTACTTCTTTGTTGGTGATTATTACTTCGTTGTATTTTGTCTTCATTGTTCAGCGACTATTGTTTGTTTTGTTTGCAAGCTACTCCTTCGTTGTTCAGTGGCTACTTTTTCTTTGTTGGTAGCGGCACTCTCCTCTTGCTTGTTTGGCCTTTTTTTTTTTTATCTCCGTTAGTGGCACCCATTTGTTCTTCATTTGTTGTATTTTTACCAAATTTGGCGGCTATTCTTTGTTGGTAGGGGCTATTCCTTTATCATCGTTCAATGGCTATGTCTTCTTCATTGTTTGGCGGGTATTTGTTGGTGGTGGTTATTCCTTCTTTATTGTTCAATATTTGTTCTTTTTCCGTTGGTGGCGGCTACTTCTTTGTTGGTGGTTATTACTTTGTATTTTGTCTTTGTTGTTCAGCGGCTATTGTTTGTTTTGTTTGCAAGCTACTCCTTCGTTGTTCAGTGGCTACTTCTTCTTTGTTGGTAGCGGCACTCTCCTCTTGCTTGTTTGGCAGCTATTTCTTTCTTCGTTAATGGCACCCATTTCTTCATTTGTGGTATTTATACTACTTTGATGGCGGCTATTTCTTGCTCGTTCGGCGGAAATTTTTTCTGCACTGGTGGCGGCTATTCGTTATTTGTTTTTGGCGGCCATTCTTTGTTGGTAGGAGCTATTCCTTTATCGTCATTCAATGACTACTTCTTCGTTCTTTGGCGGCTATTCTTTGTTTGTAGAGGCTATTCCTTTATCGTTGCTCAATGGCTATTTCTTCTTCATTGTTTGGCGGCTATTTGTTCGTGGTGGCTATTCCTTCTTTATTGTTCAGTTTTTTGTTTTGTTTTCGTTAGTGGCAGCTACTTTTTCTTTGTTGTTGGTTATTAATTCTTTGTATTTTGTCTTGTTTTGTTTTTCAGCTATTTCTTCTTTGTTGTTCCGTGGCTATTTCTTCTTCGTTGGTAGCGGCACTTTCCTCTTGCTTGTTTGACGGCTATTTTCTTACTTCACTTGCGGCACCCATTTCTTCTCCATTTGTGGTAATTATACTATGTTGGTGGCAGCTATTTCTTCTTTCTTGTTTAGGACTTTTTCTTCTTCGCGAAACAATTTCAACGATTCTGAGTGAATCAGAAAATGAGTCCTGGTTCCCGTGGATGCTTGATGCCCAACCCTAATTTCAATATTGCAATACTTTATCGAATCCTGACTCAATTATGGTGATACATGACATATCATGAAGTCCTTGTTGACACCCATGTATAATGATTTGATATTGATGTACAAGTTGTACACTGACTATTCTAAAGTATACCCAACTTTAGTAATATTTAAAAACAGGAACGATAAAACACATTGAATTGTTTAATGTCCCTGTTGTTGATCAGGATAAGTGTTAGTTGACATGAAACCAATCGGCTACAATATCACTTTTAGTTAAAATGCTTCAGTGTGAATGTCCCTTTAGTTTCAGCAGTATCACTCGAGTGTCTTTTTTATTTCCTCTCCCAACTGTACCTCCAAGTGTTAAAGTCGGCTCCTTTGTGTGTGACAGGCTGCACTTTTACTCCCCGACTCCGAGGGTGGCATCCCATCAACAGTCTGGTACAATGCAACGCTCACTAAGAAGTCTTTTCTTCCACTCGTCCTTTCTCCCGTCTTCTCAACGTCGCCACGCTTGGTTAACGGAGAAGCTCGGGGGGGTGGTGTTCGATACACCGTCGGAAAATTAAAAACCTAATTAAAGCGGCCGTCCAGCGTGCTCGGAAAAAAATGCTTTCAGAAGTATTGGGACAGCTCGCCATCACACCCACCCTCATCTCTGTTGTAGTTCAGGCGTTTGATGGGCTTCAGGTCACGGCTCTGAAGTTCCTCCACACCAAACTCATCCAAGCGTACCTTTTATGGATGCTTTGTGCACTTGGGTGCAGTCATGCTGGAGTACAAACCAAACAATTAATTAAAAAGTAAATATTTACTCCAATCCCTAATTGTTTATAAATGTATTTCAAAATGTCGCATTCATAGTTTTCTATTTGGTCTTTGCGTATGTTTACAGTATACCCTCCATAATCACTGTTAATTGGTTCCAGCCCTAACTGTGGTAAAAATAATTTCCTTGCAATAGGATATATTCAATACAAAGTTTGATACATTCATATCTTGCTCATAGAAATCCCCTAATGTTTTATTTTAACAATATCCATCCAGCCATCCATCCATTTTCTACCGCTGGGGGGG
>NC_084613.1:74027608-74067608 GCF_033978795.1 Nerophis ophidion
ACCGTTTATCGCGGAAGATGTCATTACCGCAACACATAAAAAGCATACTGTACATGGCATCTGTAAAGCTGAAGTACAAAGTCATGAGGAAAAGCTGCTAAACATTTCAACTGGGGTTTTGAATGTATCCCAATTATTTGTCACGTGCGTTTCCCACTTAGGCATTCAGTGATGTCCTGTGTCCAATGATTACCTCTCAAAATACCATCATCTATATGTCCCCACATGACCATTGCTGCAGAAATACTATACAGAAACACATTTATGCACTACTGGGTTTTGGAACACATCAACGGTGTACAAAACGGGTTATTTTATGGCGCATTTAAGAATCAGTAAACCTGCATCAACAATTAAAACATATCTTACGTGGTACTGTCAAGATTAAAATAACAAAAAAAAACATAGTAAACGTGAAAAAAATTCACAATTTGTAGAACCTATTCTAGCTTCCAGGGTTAGCCGGCATGGTCTCACAAGATGTAGTTTCTATTTAAATATCCTTCTTGAAAATGGCCTTGCAAATATATGTGTTGCCTTGTCTAATCATAAAAGATGCAGATGAGGTGTGTTGGCTGAGTTCTTCAAGTTTACTCCATGCTCATCAACAACATTAAGCTCCCTGCATGTCAACATTGAACAACCCAAACCAGGCTACTGCACATGCTCTTTACTACTGTTGCATGCTGGGTAATGGAGTTCTAATGTTAGCTAAGGCATAATATCCATCCATCCATCCATCATCTTCCGCTTATCCAAGGTCGGGTCGCGGGGGCAACAGCCTAAGCAGGGAAACCCAGACTTCCCTCTCCCCAGCCACTTCGTCTAGCTCTTCCCGGGGGATCCCGAGGTGTTCCCAGGCCAGCCGAGAGACATAGTCTTCCCAACGTGTCCTGGGTCTTCCCCGTGGCCTCCTACCGGTTGGACGTGCCCTAAACACCTCCCTAGGGAGGCGTTCGGGTGGCATCCTGACCAGATGCCCGAACCACCTCATCTGGCTCCTCTCGATGTGGAGGAGCAGCGGCTTTACTTTGAGTTCCTCCCGGATGGCAGAGCTTCTCACCCTATCTCTAAGGGAGAGCCCCGCCACACGGCGGAGGAAACTCATTTCGGCCGCTTGTACCCGTGATCTTATCCTTTCGGTCATGACCCAAAGCTCATGACCATAGGTGAGGATGGGAACGTAGATCGACCGGTAAATTGAGAGCTTTGCCTTCCGGCTCAGCTCCTTCTTCACCACAACGGATCGGTACAACGTCCGCATTACTGAAGACGCCGCACCGATCCGCCTGTCGATCTCACGATCCACTCTTCCCTCACTCGTGAACAAGACTCCTAGGTACTTGAACTCCTCCACTTGGGGCAGGGTCTTCTCCCCAACCCGGAGATGGCACTCCACCCTTTTCCGGGCGAGAACCATGGACTCGGACTTGGAGGTGCTGATTCTCATTCCGGTCGCTTCACACTCGGCTGCGAACCGATCCAGCGAGAGCTGAAGATCCCGGTCAGATGAAGCCATCAGGACCACATCTGCAAAAAGCAGAGACCTAATCCTGCGGTTACCAAACCGGAACCCCTCAACGCCTTGACTGCGCCTAGAAATTCTGTCCATAAAAGTTATGAACAGAATCGGTGACAAAGGACAGCCTTGGCGGAGTCCAACCCTCACTGGAAATGTGTTCGACTTACTGCCGGCAATGTGAACCAAGCTCTGGCACTGATCGTACAGGGAACGGACCGCCACAATAAGACAGTCCGATACCCCATACTCACTGAGCACTTCCCGAGGGACACGGTCGAATGCCTTCTCCAAGTCCACAAAGCACATGTAGACTGGTTGGGCAAACTCCCATGCACCCTCAAGAACCCTGCCGAGAGTATAGAGCTGGTCCACAGTTCCACGACCAGGACGAAAACCACACTGTTCCTCCTGAATCCGAGGTTCGACTATCCGACGTAGCGTCCTCTCCAGTACACCTGAATAAACCTTACCGGGAAGGCTGAGGAGTGTGATCCCACGATAGTTGGAACACACCCTCCGGTCCCCCTTCTTAAAGAGAGGAACCACCACCCCGGTCTGCCAATCCAGAGGTACCGCCCCCGATGTCCACGCGATGCTGCAGAGTCTTGTCAACCAAGACAGCCCCACAGCATCCAGAGCCTTAAGGAACTCCGGGCGGATCTCGTCCACCCCTGGGGCCTTGCCACCAAGGAGCTTTTTAACTACCTCAGCGACCTCAGCCCCAGAAATAGGAGAGTCCACCACAGATTCCCCAGGCACTTCTTCCTCATAGGAAGACGTGTTGGTGGGATTGAGGAGGTCTTCGAAGTATTCCTTCCACCTATCCACAACATCCGCAGTCGAGGTCAGCAGAACACCATCCGCACCATACACCTTAGGCCAGATAGAAAGCTTTAATGACAACAACTCGTGATCTGATTGGCTATCACAACCGTCAAATGTTTGTGTCCGTTCACTGAGAGTGCACGGATGCCCACATTGTTGAATCTGTCTCAGATCCCACATCAGGGCAAGGAAAAACTCAACCCAATGGGATACAATGAGACACCGTGGAGTGGACCGCAGATGTTGGAACCAGAGGGGAATCATCTTGAGTGGAGACGGGTCCCCAACTGATGCACAAGGGGGCAGACCAAGAAAAGAGATGGCAGATCAACTGGTCTAAAAGGGGGGTCTATTTAAAGACTATTGTACACAAATTAGTTTTGAGTTTTGCTATGAAAAATACATGATTTGCTAAATATCATCTTTTGATTTGTATTACCCCGCCTGCCGCCCGAATGCAGCTGAGATAGGCTCCAGCACCACCTCAACCAACGCACGGGGGTGGGGTTGGTGCTAGCGTGGTGTATAATATAGCCAGGAAGAGTCAGGGTTGCATTGGATTGTGGGTATTTGTTCTGTTTATGTTGCGTTACTGTGAGGATGTTCTCCTGAAATGTGTTTGTCATTCTTGTTTGGTGTGGGTTCACAGTGTGGCGCATATTAGTAAGAGTGTTTAAAGTTGTTTATACCACAACCTTCAGTGTAACCTGTATGGCTGTTGAACAATTATGCCTTGCAGTCGAGTATGTGTATCTGCGGAAGCCACACATAACATGTTACTCGGTTGGCAAGCCGTTTGTACATGTAGTAGAAGGTGTCAAAGGCAGTGGCTTCATATCTCGGCCTTTTTTTGTTATCCGGACGACCTTCAGCAGACAATCGCGTGGGTAGTTGCTTTGAGAATTCGGGATCCTCCCGATAAATTTGGGAAGGTTGACAAGCGTAATGCTGTCAAGCGACATTCATATAAAAGTCGCGGGCCGCATTAACATTAAATCTTGTTATCAAGATGTCTAAGACCCCTGGTATACACATAGCACAAAGCAAAAAAAAAACAAAAAACCTTTATGCTGTGTTATTTCATTTTAGATTTCAAAAGAGTTTTGTGGCTCCTATTGTCTTCTTTATTTTTTGAAACGGGTCAAAATGGCTCATTGAGTGGACTTCTGTTTGTTTTTCTTCCATTATTATATTATCCAAATGCGATTCATAGTCTTCCGCCTGCCACAGAAATCCCAGTTTGATTTGGACCACGTTCAAGTGATGTGTATTGGGAAGAGTTCTTTTAGTCAGCTAAATTAGGGCCATACATTTTGCACTTAAAGTCAACTTTTAAACCCAAAAATAAAGTTTTGTTGTTGAATATTGAAAATACATCAGTGTATGTATTACAAAAATTGCACACATTTATTTCCAGTGTTTTTCAACCACTGTGTCGCGGCACAGGGCTTCACGGTGGCAGAGGGGTTAGTGCGTCTGCCTCACAATACGAAGGTCCTGCAGTCCTGGGTTCAAATCCAGGCTCGGGATCTTTCTGTGTGGAGTTTGCATGTTCTCCCCGTGAATGCGTGGGTTCCCTCCGGGTACTCCGGCTTCCTCCCACTTCCAAAGACATGCACCTGGGGATAGGTTGATTGGCAACACTAAAATTGGCCCTAGTGTGTGAATGTGAGTGTGAATGTTGTCTGTCTATCTGTGTTGGCCCTGCGATGAGGTGGCGACTTGTCTAGGGTGTACTCCGCCTTCCGCCCGATTGTAGCTGAGATAGGCGCCAGAGCCCCCCGCGACCCCGAAAGGGAATAAGCGGTAGAAAATGGATGGATGGATGGATGGATGTCGCGGCACATTGTCTGATGTGACCCGCATTGATGTGATTGACCCGCTCGACATCTATTGCTTTCGGTCCCCTGGGGGTGGGTGGGGGGGTTGCCCACATATGCGGTCCTCTCCAATGTTTCTCATAGTCATCATTGGACAGCGTGGCGCAGTGGGAAAGTGGCCGTGCGCAACCCGAGGGTCCCCGGTTCAATCCCTACCTAGTACCAACCTCGTCACGTCCGCTGTGTCCTGAGCAAGACACTTCACCCTTGCTCCTGATGGGTGCTGGTTAGCGCCTTGCATGGCAGCTCCCTCCATCAGTGTGTGAATGTGTGTGTGAATGGGTGAATGTGGAAGTAGTGTCAAAGCGCTTTGAGTACCTTGAAGGTAGAAAAGCGCTATACAAGTACAACCCATTTATCATTATTTATCATTGTCACTGTCACCGACGTCCCTCTGGGTGTGAGTTTTTCCTTGCCCTTATGTGGGCTCGACCGAGGATGGCGTGGTGGTTTGTGCAGCCCTTTGAGACACTTGTGATTTAGGGCTATATAAATAAACATTGATTGATTGATTGATAAAGGTTGCCGACCCCTGTCCTATAGAAACCATATTTAAACAAAAAATAGGTTTTCCTTCATCTTTTTACATTTTTTTTTTTTTTTTTGGGGGGAAAAAGCTCCAAGGAGCCAATAGGGCAGCGGGTTGCTTAAACAGATGTCCCGTACTCTCTGCAGTTGAGTAAACAAACACCCCTGGCTGTTCGGAAATATTCTTTATTAACCTTTTTCATGGGATTTGATAATACACTGCTGGCTGTGTGGTTGCTTGTTAGCAAACAATAATCACACTGCTTTGTTAAGTGTGCGCGGGCATGTGTGTCATTGTGGTCACGCGTGTGTTAAATGAAACAAAATGGATATTTTCTTTATGAATTTATTTTTTTCCCATTATAAGCACTGTGAGATTAAGCCACTTGGAAGAGAGAGCATGGATGGGGGGTGGGGGGGGGGGGGGATGAATCAACTCTTTGCACCGCCATTGGTCAAACAAATTAAATTACCACACCAGTATGTAAGTAATTCTATGTAAATTACGGCGTTAATGTCCTGCGTCGGGCCGGTCGATGATGGGCGCCCCTCCCGTCTGGTGATGTTCCTTTGCCAAAAAATGGTGTGCCCTGATTCCACCGTCTCGTTCTCCGGCGTGGGCATTGAAAAGGGATTTAATGCATCTTAGCTGACTGCGGACTATAGGGGATGAAGGTGCTTAAGATGCACAAGACCATTGATGTCAGCACAAATACATCAACATTAAGAGAGGAGCAGGATGTCATCGATTACAGTGTGGAGGCTGTAAATATTCCATATGAAGCATTGTGATGAATGATCTTGTTTGCACGTGGGCACAACTTAATGAGGTTTTGCACCGCGAAGAATCACAAAAAAAAACTATACTCGACACAGTTTTTTTTCTTTTCCTCGTTCCAACCACCAAGTGCATCCTTGCATTTCATTAAATCCCACCTAATGAGATGAGCGTCTCTCCCCAAAGAGCCCCATGATAAAGTACCTTATGCCACGGTGCATAAATTAGTATGGCGGGGTTAAATGCTGGAACTGGCTCGTGTTTCACAAGAGGACCCCATCCAGCAGTTAAATCAACTCTCGTAAATACTGCCAGCCACGCCGTGGATTTAGCCGACTACTTAGAGCTGGCAGCGCAACGGATTCGTCATTTGTTGCCCTGGCATAGAAAAATCCAGAAGAAAATACCTATATGACGTGCACAGGTGTCAAACTTGATCCAGACCGCCACATTGTGTTATGTTTACGGGGAGAGTTGACGGCACAGATCATGAGGGGGCATCGTTAAGCTCTATGATTTCATTATTTTTTTATATATATCCATCCATCCATTTTCTACCGCTTATTCCCTTTGGGGTCGCGGGGGGCGCTGGTGCCTATCTCAGCTACAATCAGGCAGAATGCTGGGTGTATGTATATGTATATATATATATATATATATATATATATATATATATACATATATATATATATATATATTAACGAAACAATAATAATATATTAACGAAACAATAATAATATAAACTAGAAGTTGTATGTGGAGGTCTTGCACTTCCAGTGCCATGTCTGTTCATGTTTTTGTTTATTTATGTTCTGTTTTGCTTAACACTCCATTGTTTCTAGTTTTTGCACTTCCTTGTTTGTCTTATTACCATGCCAACTCATTAGTTTTCACCTTGTCCTCATGTCACGCCCCAGTCCTCATGTCTCATACCTGTTTTACACTAATCACCACAATATTATTTATGCGTGTCTGTTTCTGTTGTTCATTCTGGCAACTTCACCTCCTTCATACCCTCCATCACCTGCTATGCACCTTGTAACCCATGTCAATGATCCATGTCCCGTTCTCGTTTTGTTCCAAGTAAGTTTTTCTCATTAATCATGCCACAGTGCAAGTGTTTTGTTTCGTGTGTATAGTTAATTGCCTTTGTGCTAGTGTTTTGTTTCATAGCCCAGTTTTTGTACGTGCCTTATTTGTTCCTGTTTTTATTTATAGTGTTAATAAAAAAAAGTTGTCTCTACCTTTACGCCGTTTTTACTCCATTCGTTTGGCACCTCGGGAAAACAATCCACGTCCAAGTTGTGACATCCAGGTTCTTCGGACTGGCAAGGAGAGACATGACAGGCTTGTTTGTCGTAGTGAACAATGATTTATCCATCCATCCATTCTCTACCGCTTATTCCCTTGTGAGGTCGCGGGGGCTTTATTTTTCAATAAATCTTCTTCTCTTGCTCTTCTGCTTTTCAGCACTCGCCTCTCGTGGCCGTCTTGGTCTTTCGGTTGCTTTTCAGCTTTCCGTTCGCGTCTCTGTCTCCCTTTCGCTCGTGCTCGATCTCGGGTTTTCCCTCTCTCATCAACTCCAACTTCTCCCACCCTGTCCTTCTCGGCTGCTGCCCTTTTACAGAGTGACTAGTGACTAGCCAAATGCGCCCAGGTGGGCCATCTACGCACCCCGCCTCGCTGCAGGTCCGCAGGCCATGCCTCCTCACAATGTAGTTTGACGAATCCAAAACGGGTATATGGTGTGTGACTGTGTGTGAATCAACTGTTGTGTGTTACCGGGAGTGTTGAGCGAGAGGCGGAAGTCCCTGAGGGGAATGGCAGGCTCAAATGTCCGTAAGGCAAGCAGGAAGTCGGGGGTTAAGCGGGGTGTAGAAGGTCCATGTCCATGCGGGAGGTCGAGAATCCAACACGGCCGCGAGAGTTCAGTTATAAGAGGATCAAAGACAGCAGCGAGAGTCTTGTCCACAGGAAACCATCCCAAGCGGAGTTGGATCAGCAGCGCAGAGGTGTCCCCAACTGATACACAGGTGAGCGGTACATCGGACCGGATCCCCTCCACAAGGGAGGGGGGGACAGAGGCGAAAAAGAAAAGAAGCGGCAGATCAACTGGTCTAAAAAAGAGGTCTGTTTAAAGGCTAGAGTATACAAATTAGTTTTAAGGTGAGACTTAAATGCTTCTACTGAGGTAGCATCTCGAACTGTTACCGGGAGGGCATTCCAGAGTACCGGAGCCCGAACGGAAAACCCTCTATAGCCCGCAGACTTTTTTTGGGCTTTAGGAATCCCTAATAAGCCGGAGTCCTTTGAACGCAGATTTCTTGCTAGAGGACAATGCACATTAAGTTTCAGAAGCCTTACTGCAGAGTATAGAACTTACTTAAAGTTGCTACAAATCCATTTCAAAGTTGTGGTTCAAACATTGCAATCATTTGTCATGTTTCTACTTGAATGTTCAATATTTGTATCCAAATTCCACTCATTTTCACAGGGCGCTTTGTAGCACCACCACTTTAATTACCAGCGATGTGAAAAATTCTTTTTGCACTTGAATTCATCTCGCAAAGATGAATAGAAAGGCTCGGGAATCATCAAGAGCCAAATAGTGGGGTTCACGCATCATTTGATGGCGCCTTCTAATTGGAAGATCATTTTCATAAAGCCCTTTTATTATCGCTGACAGCTTCTGCTTTTCCATTTCTACACCACTTCCTCTTTAATAATAAAAAAAAAAAGAACGCCCTCAGCAGAAAAGGAATCGATTGCAATGGTTGTTAGCGGATATTCCAGGTACTTGAAGCTTTTGGGTCCATATGGGTGTAATGGACTTATTTTCAAGCGGTTCTTGTCTCTCTAATTAGTGGTTCCCCCCCGAGCCGCAACAAGGGCATTGACGACAGAGGCTTTTCTCCCCATGATAATGTGAATGGATACCTGCGGGGGGAGATTTCTGCACTCTTCCTCATCCTGTCAGCCACTCTGGCTAACACTGGGGTTTAATGAACCTGAAAACAAGACGCCGTGTGTGGCCAGGGTGTGTGTGTGTGTGTGTGTGTGTGTGTGTGTGTGTGTGTGTGTGTTTCTGCATATACTGTACGTCCAGAAAAAAATGACTGGAGTCAATTCTCTACAATAATTAAAGGCCTACTGAAACCCACTACTACCGAGCACGCAATCTGATAGTTCATATATATATATCAATGATGAAATATTAACATTGCAACACATGCCAATACGGCCGGTTTAGTTTACTAAAAAGCAATTTTAAATTTCGCGCGGAAATATTATGCTAAAACGTCGCGGTATGATGACACGTGCGCGTGACGTCACACATTGCAGAGGACATTTTGGTCCAGCACCGTTCACAGCTATAAGTCGTCTCTTCTCAACGCATAATTCCACATTATTAAGGACATCTGTGTTGCTGAATCTTTTGCAATTTGTTTAATTAATAATGGAGACGTCAAAGAAGAAAGATGTAGGTGGGAAGCGGTGTATTGCGGCCGCCTTTAGAAACACAAACACAGCCGGTGTTTCCTTGTTTACATTCCCGAAAGATGACGGTGGAGCTTTACTATGGAACAGAGTGGTCAAGCGAACATGGTTCCCTACCACATGTCAACCGGCAGGTTTCGGAGAGAAAATGGTGGCAATAAGTCTGTTCTTACCATAGACATGAGCGGAGAGCTTGTGTCGTTCCTCCTGCACCTGTCAAAGAGGCAGCTGTGACTCTCTTGCCTCCTCCCACCGGCCGCCCCCGACTGTCGGATGCTTCCACCGTTGTTGGAGGAAAAAAACAAAAAAAATCTCACCCTAGCCCGACCAGCTGCCTTCGCCTGATCGAGAAACGTGGCTTCCTTCGGAAAAACTGGCCGTCACCACACCCGTGGCCACACCCTTCCGACTTTCAGGTTGTACAGGTAAGATCATATAATCTCACACACAGGTTAATAATAACTTGCAAAATTAAAATTAAATGGGAAAAAAGAGCCCGATATTTAGACACAAATGTACAGTAATTGTATAGTCAGAATTTCCTACTTGCTCAAAACTTGGTAACAGTTTTATCTATGGTCTATTTTTTTTTTATTAAATTTGATGCATGTGTGTTCAAAATGAATTGTGTGTATGCATGATTAATGCATTGTTTTTTGTGATTACTTACATGAGTTAACTCATCATTTTTCACGGTCCTATATTTAATGTAATCATAAATATATGTTGTGCAAAATGGGTTTAGTTTTTAAATACATATACTTAACATAATCATACATTTTATGCGTGGGAAAATTATGAAATGCACAGCAATTGTAATTTTCAAATACTTTTACAGTAAGTTAAAAAAAAAAAAAAATTTCATTTTGCATAAAAAAACTAGAAAATATGTAGTTATTTTCATTTTTAAATGAATTTAAAATTATCTAGATTAGTCTTATTTATTGTGTGTTCAAAAACTCTTAAGTAAGCAGCATTTTTTTAAAGTGTTTTTGCTATTTAAATTAATCATTTTTATTTGTGAAAATAAAAAAATATATATTTTATTTAAAAATGCTTTGATACATGTATCATTTTTATTCAATTACAGTTATGCACGGTAAATAAGACATAAAACATTTTTTATCGGAATTAATGTTTCATTCCATGATAAAATGCATTTTTATTGCCTTGTCCCAAATAGATCTGAAAGAATCACATTATTTCGGATAGTTGGAAGAAGACACATTGAAACATTTAAAAAAAAACAAAAAACATGTTTTTTTCTAGCTAGTATGTTACTTCTGAGTAACTCACGATACTTTTCTAGCAATACATATTTTACTTGATAGTTGATGTACGATAATGTGTGATATACTTTGCCTTGACAATAATTGTTCCATTTAACATAGAATGCTGATGTGTTTATACGCTACAATAAAATATTTTTGCCATATTGCATAATCGACATTTTGTGTAGACCAGGAGTATCCAAAATGCAGCGTAAGGCCATTTGCGGCACTTCTGTATTTTTTCCGTTAGCATTCTAATATTAGCATGCTTCATTTTTTGCTCATTTGGCAGGTTTATTCCCTCAGTGTCAAATTATTTGTTACTTCCCGAATTAGCTAACTGTGTTGGTATACACCGCAGTAATATTCTGGTACTTAAAGAATAAAGAATAAATAAAGTCGGAAGTGTGGAAACATTTCTCTGTGTACCTGCTCACGTAGTAGTTGAGGAGACTGAATTAGTACAGTGGTTCTCAAACTTTTTTGACCAAGTACCACCTCAGAAAACACTGTTCAAGTACCACCATATTGACCAACGTTAAAATACAGTGGCGCAGTAGGCTCAAGTATCCATTAAAAACAAGGCAGAGGTTTTATGTAAAAAGCATATTCAATAATTTTGGTCACTGTATCATTACACACGGTTTGAACGGTAACACTGTGTTTGAAAATGGAAAAATTAAACACTGTACTTTAAAGGCCTACTGAAATGAGATTTGCTTATTTAAACGGGGATAGCAGGTCCATTCTATGTGTCATACTTGATCATTTCTCGATATTGCCATATTTTTGCTGAAAGGATTTAGTAGAGAACATCGACGATAAAGTTCGTAACTTTCGGTCGCTAATAAAAAAAGCCTTGCCTGTACCGGAAGTAGCAGACGATGTTCGCGTGATGTCACGGGTTGTGGAGCTTCTCACATCCTCACATTGTTTATAATCATAGCCTATAGCAGCAAGAGCGATTCAGACCGAAAAAGCGACGATTTCCCCATTAATTTGAGATGTGATGAAAGATTTGAGGATGAGGAAAGTTAGAGTGAAGCACTAGAAAAAAAAAAGGCGACGGCAGTGGGAGCGATTCAGATGTTATTAGACAAATTTGCTAGGATAATTCTGGAAAATCCCTTATCTGCTTATTGTGTTATAAAGATTATAAAGTCATACCTGAAAGTCGGAGGGCTGCGGTGACCGCCAGTGTCTCTGAGGGAAGCCATATGGAAGAGCCAAGAAAGTCACAGCTGCCTTTTTGACAGCTGCTGCAGGAGGACTAAAACTCCGCTCAAGTCGCCGGTAAGAGCCGACTTAATATCACAATTTTCTCATCCAAAAACTTGCTGGTTGACATGTGGTAGAGAAACATGTTCGCTTGACAGCTCTGTTCCATATTAAAGCTTCACAATAAACTAAGAAACACCGGCCGTGTTTTTGGTTGCTGAAGGCAGTTGCAATCCACCCCTTTCCACCAACAGCATTCTTCTTTGACGTCTCCATTATTAATTGAACAAATTGCAAAAGATTCAGCAACACAGATGTCCAAAATACTGTGTAATTATGCGATTAAAGCAGACCACTTTTAGCCGTGAGTGGTGCTGGGCTAAAATGTCCGCTCTAACCAACAACGTCACAAACACGCGACGTTTTCAACAGGATACCTCACGGGAAATTTAAAATTGCAATTTAGTAAACTAAACCGGCCGTATTGGCATGTGTTGCAATGTTAATATTTCATCATTGATATATAAACTATCAGACTGCGTGGTCGGTAGTAGTGGGTTTCTGTAGAACTTTAATCAAGTGATTTTTTTTGGCATACTACTAGATCGGGGGTCAGCAACCCCTGGCTCTCGAGCCGCAAAAGGCTCTTTAGCGCTGCCCTAGTGGCTACCTGGAGCATTTTCTAAAAAAGGATTGAAAATGGAAAAAGATGGGTGGAAAATACAAACAAACGCAGCAGTTTGTTAACATGTTTAATGTATCGTAAGATTTTTTTTTTGTTTAAATTAATCCAATAATGCAATTTTTTTTGCGGTGCCCTCTATTTAGAAAAGTACTGAAAAGTACAGAAAAATACGAAAAAGTATCAAAAATTTTTTGGTACCGTAACCAAAATATTGGTATCGGTACAACACTACATTGTACTGGTTTTGAAGGTAAAAACTACCAAATTACATATATATTTTTTTAATATTCTAATAATGCGACTGAGTAGTGTGAAGTGAAGTGAATTATATTTATATAGCGCTTTTCTCAAGTGACTCAAAGCGCTTTGCATAGTGAAACCCAATATCTAAGTTACATTTAAACCAGTGTGGGTGGCACTGGGAGCAGGTGGGTAAAGTGTCTTGCCCAAGGACACAACGGCAGTAACTAGGATGGCACAAGCGGGAATCGAACCTGCAACTCTCAAGTTGCTGGCACGGCCACTCTACCAACCGAGCTATGCCGTAGTTGGGAAACACCTGCTGAAAAGTGATGGTGAGCAGGAGGAGATGTGTAAGAGACAGGAGATGGAGGAAGGGCGCCACAGATGTGTGGGGCCTGAGGCGATACAAGTCATTATGGTGTAAAGTGCTCCAGTGGTGATGTTGTTGGGGTTGAGCCGAGAGGTCGCCAGCTCCGGGTGTTGTTGAGCCATGATGATACAGTGCTCGCACGCCTACACACGAAGACGGAGGAACATCTGGGATATCTGCCACCTGCCTGGAGGAAATTATCTCGTTTACACGCGGCACACTAGGGTGTGTGTGTGTGTGTGTGTGTGTGTGTGTGTGTGTGTGTGTGTGTGTGTGTGTGTGTGTGTGTGTGTGTGTGTGTGTGTGTGAGCAAATTGTGCCTTTTTGGTCATGCAACCTTCATGCAAGTATGCACTACTGGAGGTAAAAAAAAAAAAGGACGGTGGACACACTACTTAGTAGAGATGCGCGGATAGGCAATTATATCATCCGCAACCGCATCACCAAAGTCGTTATCCACCCGCCATCCACTCGAACCAACATTTTGTCAGAACCGCAACCGCCCGCCACCCGCCCGCTGAAATACATTAGAGGTCGGCCACCTTTACCACTCACAGAGCTATTTAAACCCGTTTCACAGAGTAATGAAGACAATGGGAGCCACTAACGTTTTCGCGAATATCCAAATGGCGCTCATCCTGATGACAAGAATATGGGCGTACTTTGAAGCCATTGCCTTTGACACCTTCAACAACATATACAAACCGATTGTTAGTCCGGCAACACGTTGTGTACAGCTTCCGCAATCTCACATACAAGATTGAAAGGCATACTGGGTGATGCAGAGTACACTGATGGTTGTGATGTAAACAATTTTAACACTCTTACTAATATGAAGCCACACCAAACAAGATTGACAAACACATTTCGGGAGAACATCCTCACAGTAACACAATATAAACGCAACACAACAAATACCCAGAATCCTTTGTATCCGTGATGATTCCTGAATATATTTTGCTGGACTGACAAGCAGATCGTACATGATGTAGAAGGCGACAAAGTCAATGGCTTCATAGCACGCCCTAATACTTATTATCTGGGTGACTACCGGCAGTCATTCTAGAGAATATTAGCGTCTCCTATTGTCTTCTTCACTTTGTGACACAGGTCTTAAATGGCTATTTGAATGGTAAAGGATACCGATCCCAGAACCATGTATGTCAAATATTTCCGAATGGTTCAACCGACACCCGCCCGGATCTAATTAAAGGCTATTTTTTCGTCATGTCAACCGCCCGACCCGTGGTTTATCCGAGGATGAGACCGCAAACCGCGCATCTCTACTGCCTAGTGAAGACTTAGACTTAGACAAACTTTAATGATCCACAAGGGAAATTGTTCCACACAGTAGCTCAGTTACAAAGGATGGAAACGATGGAAAGGACAATGCAGGCATAAAATTGACTAAAAGCAATATAAAATATAACATTATTTTTACTTTATTTTTATTTTAAAAATCTTCGGCTACAAACCCCGTTTCCGTATGAGTTGGGAAATTGTGTTAGATGTAAATATAAACGGAATACAATGATTTGCAAATCCTTTTCAACCCATATTCAGTTGAATATGCTACAAAGACAAGATATTTGATGTTCAAACTAATAAACTTTTTTTTTTTTTTTCAAATAATAAGTAACTTTGAATTTCATGGCTGCAACACGTGCCAAAGTAGTTGGGGAAGGGCATGTTCACCACTGTCTTACATCACCTTTCTTTTAAAAACAATAAACGTTTGGAAACTGAAGAAACTAATTGTTGAAGCTTTGAAAGTAGAATTACTTCCCATTCTTCTTTTATGTAGAGCTTCAGTCGTTCAACAGTCCGGGGTCTCCGCTGTCGTATTTTACGCTTCATAATGAGCCACATATTTTTCATGGGAGACAGGTTTGGACTGCAGGCGGGCCAGGAAAGTACCCACACTCTTTTTTTACGAAGCCACGCTGTTGTAACACGTGCTGAATGTGGCTTGGCATTGTCTTGCTGAAATAAGCAGGGGCGTCCATGAAAAAGACAGCGTTTAGATGGCAGCATATGTTGTTCCAAAACCTGTAAGTACATTTCAGCATTAATGGTGCCTTCACAGATGTGTAAGTTACCCAGGCCTTGGGAACTAATGCTCCCCCATAACATCACAGAAGCTGGCTTTTGAACTTTGAGTCGATAACAGTCTGGTTGGTTCGCTTCCCAATCGTTCCGGATGACACGATGTGGAATATTTCCAAAAACAATTGGAAATGTGGACTCGTCAGACCACAGAACACTTTTCCACTTTGCATCAGTCCATCTTAGATGATCTCGGGCCCACAGAGGCCGGCGGCGTTTCTGGATGTTGTTGATAAATGGCTTTAGCTTTGCATAGTAGAACTTTAACTTGCACTTACAGATGTAGGGACAAACTGTATTTAATGACAGTGGTTTGCTGAAGTGTTCCTGAGACCATGTGGTGATATCCTTTAAAGATTGATGTCGGTTTTTGATACACTGTCATCTGAGGGATCGGAGGTAACGAACATTTAATGGTGGTTTCCGGCCATGCCGCTTACGTGAAGTGATTTCTCCAGATTCTCTGAACCTTTTGATGATATCATGGAGCGGAGATGTTGAAATCCCTAAATTTCTTGCAATTGCACTTTGAGAAACGTTGTTCTTAAACTGTTTGACTATTTGCTCACGCAGTTGTGGACTAAGGGGTGTACTTCGCCCCATCCTTTCTTGTGAAAGACTGAGTATTTTTGGGGAAGCTGTTTTTATACCCAATCATGGCACCCACATGTTTCCAATTAGCCTGCACACCTGTGGCATGTTCCAAATAAGTGTTTGATGAGCATTCATCAACTTTATCAGTATTTATTTCCACCTTTCCCAACTTCTTTGTCACGTGTTGCTGGCATCAAATTCTAAAGTTCATCACTTTTTGCAAAAACAAAATTGTTTATCAGTTTGAACATCAATTATGTTGTCTCTGTAGCATATCCAACTGAATATGAGTGTAAAATGATTTGCAAATTATTGTATTCCGTTTATATTTACATCCAACACAATTTCCCAATTCATATGGAAACGGGGTTTGTAGATAAAACATCTCTCTTATATAATGGAACAGAGTCACATTCCAGGAAGTCCCTCATTCTCCATTCCACTTACACTAGTTAACTCTCCGCAGTTCGGTTTCTTGGTGCCCTCAGTCTCTTTTTGGATAACACTTGTTTCCTTACCGTGGAACACAGTCAGTTTCCAGGAAAACTTTGGCTCTCCGCCATTGCACTTATCCCAGTATATTTTTCTTTGCTGGAACGATCCATTTTCTTGCTGCCCATAGGCTCCTGTTGGATAAAACATGTCTATTTTTATAAAGAAACACAGTCACATTCCAGGAAGATCATCATGGTCTACTCTCTAGTATTCGCATTAGGCGGGTTTCCCGATGCCCTCAGTCTCCTCTTGGATAAAACACTTTTATAAAGTAACACAGTCACATTCGAGGAAGGCATTTGTTTTGCATTGCACTTTTCCTAGTCTGATCTCTGTAGTATTTTCTTTTCTTAAAAAAAAAAAAAAGTCAGTTTTCTTGCTGCCCTAACACTTGTTTCCTTATCGTGGAACAGAGTCACTTTCCAAGAAGACCTTGGTTTTCCTTCATTGCACTTATCCCAGTCTATTCTTCTTTGCTGGATCGATCCGTTTTCTTGCTGCCCTTAGTCTCCTGTTGGATAAAACCTGTCTATTTTATAAAGAAAGACAGTCGCATTCCAGGAAGATCACCCTGGTCTACTCTCCATTGTCCACACTTACAGTATTCGCGTTAGGCGGTTTTCCCGTTGCCCTCAGTCTCCTCTTGGATAAACCACCTTTATAAAGTAACAAAGTCACATTTGAGGAAGGCATTTGTTTTCCATTGCTCTGATCTCTCTGTAATATTATCTTCTACAGCATTCATTTTTTGTGAAACTAAAATAAACCATTTCTGTAGTTTGCCCTCAGTCTCCTCTTAGAAAAAACATCTCTCTTATATAATGGAACAGAGTCACATTCCAGGAAGTCCCTCGTTCTCCATTGCACTTACATTAGTTAATTCTCTGCAGTCCGGTTTCGCATTCAAGGAAAACCCTCATGGTTTATTCTCCAATGTCTACACTCATAGTAGCTGCAGTCTCATCTTGGATAAAACCTACTGTATCTTCTTATTTGTCACGGCGGGGTGGCATCGTTATGCGGGGTAGTTCTCTCAAGAATGCAAAACGGACAACTCCGGACGACAGCGTGAGGTAGGAGATGATTTATTTATCAAAAATCATCCAACTACAAAAATAAGGGGCAAACAACAAAGGCAAGCTAAGGCGCAAGAAACCTAGACCTATGGACATGGAAACAAGAAATCAACCTATGAGTTGCATACAGCAAACGATGACGCCAGACTGAACGTGGCGAGCAAGAAGAATAAAATAGCTCTCTGATTAGTGGTTTGACAACACCTGAACTTGGGACCACTAACCAGAGGCAGGTGAACCCAATTAATCCCCACGGTCACCAAAATAAACCCAGGAATGCACACAACAGGAACTAAGGGAGTCCAAAACTAACAGATGATAACTAACCAAAACATGATCCGGACCACGGATCTACCACTATTTCATGTCAGCAGACATGCAGGACAAGCTCTACAAAATGCGAGTGGACCCCTGCCTGGTTGCCTGGATTTCGAACTAGCTCTCTGACAGGCCACAGTACGTCAGACTGAAGGACATCACGTCCGACACCGTGATCAGCAGCACCGGAGCACCGCAGGGAACGGTGCTGGCCCCTCTTCTCTTCACCCTGTACACCGCTGACTTCTGCTACAACTCAGAGCTGTGTCACATCCAGAAGTACGCGGATGACACAGCCATTGTCGGGTCCATCAGGGACGGCAAAGAGGAGGAGTTTCGGAACCTGATAAGGGACTTTGTTGTCTGGTGCCACACGAACCTCTGGCAGCTCAATCCGTCAAAGACCAAGGAGCTGGTCATTGGCTTTGGGAGGTCGAGTCCACGGTCACAACCTATTGTGATTGAGGGAGTTGAGGTACAGACCGTGGACTCATTCAAGTACCTCGGGGTTTGGGTGGGCAATAAGCTGGACTGGACTGTCAACACGGACCACCAGTACAATAAAGGACAGAGCAGGCTGTACTTCCTGAGGAGACTGCACTCCTTCAACATTTGTAGAAAACTCCTGTGGATGTACTACCAGTCTGTGGTTGCCAGTGTTCTGTTCTACATGGTAGTGTGCTGGGGGGGGGGCAGTACATCTAAGAAGGACAGCTCCAGACTTGAGAAACTGATCAGGCGGGCCGGTTCTACAATCGGAATGAAACTGGACTCACTTGTGACGGTGGCAGAGAAGAAGACTGTGGACAAACTAGTGAGTATCCTGGATGATGCCAGTCACCCTCTGCATAGCGTTATCAGTAGCCAGAGGAGCCTGTTCAGTGCTAGACTGCTTCATCCCAAGTGCAGGACTAATAGACTCAAAAACTCCTTTGTCCCACACGCCATTAGACTGTACAACTCCTCTCCGGGGCGGGGGGCGGGGGGTACTAGGATGACAGGGGATACAAAACAATAACGTTTTCATAACATGGTCACTCCGGCTTATTAGTGATTCCCAAAGCCCAGAAAAAGTCTGCGGGCTATAGAGCTTTTTCATTTCGGGCTCCAGTACTCTAGAATGCCCTCCCGGTAACAGTTCGAGATGCCACCTCAGTAGAAGCATTTAAATCTCACCTTAAAACTCATGTGTATACTCTAGCCTTTAAATAGACTCCCTTTTTAGACCAGTTGATCTGCCGTTTCTTTTCTTTTTCTTCTATGTCCCACTCTCCCTTGTGGAAGGGGTCCGGTCCGATCCGGTGGCCATGTACTGCTTGCCTGTGTATAGGCTGGGGACATCTCTGCGCTGCTGATCCGCCTCCGCTTGGGATGGTTTCCTGATGGCTCCGCTGTGAACGGGTCTCTCGCTGCTGTGTTGGATCCGCTTTGGACTGGACTCTCGCGACTGTGTTGGATCCTTTATAGATTGAACTTTCACAGTGTCATGTTAGACCTGCTCGACATCCATTGCTTTCCTCCTCTCCAAGGTTCTCATAGTCATTATTGTCACCGATGTCCCACTGGGTGTGAGTTTTCCTTGCCCTTATGTGGGCCTACCGAGGATGTCGTAGTGGTTTGTGCAGCCCTTTGAGACACTAGTGATTTAGGGCTATATAAGTAAACATTGATTGATTGATTGATTGATACTGCCTACTTTGTCTTGTTATATTCTTATTTTACTGTTATAATTGTATTCCCATTGTTGCTTTTAATTTTTTATTCTTATTGTAATATTTCTCTATTTTTTTTCCCATTTAAACCCCCATTATTTACTTTTTAATTTTTTAAAATTGATCTCAACTTTATACACTGCTGCTGGAATTTTAATTTTCCTGAAGGAACTCTCCTGAAGGAATCAATGAAGTACTATCTATCTATCTATCTATCTATGCACGTGCATGAACTATTTTGAAATAGTCAAATTAAAACAACTTAAGAAGAGCAAAGCCGCGGCAATACTGTAAGTGGAAAAGCGGCCTTTAGCAAAAATGAGAAACTAGTGACCATCTGGCTGCAATCCAGGCTCATGTGCCTCAAAACAATTGCGTTCATTTGAGTTAATTTATCATGGTGAATAAAATCAATTGACTATTTTAGCTCGTGTCGATGCCTAATTAACGATGCTGCTTGTGATCGCTGTGCGGGGTTACGGCTTAAACGGGTTAAACGCCGGACATTTTTTGCTGCTTAAACAAAAGCGGCGAAACGGCGATTCGCTGGAAGGATGCGGGGCTTCCATGCACGCACGTGACTTGAATGTATTCTAATAACTCCACAGCAGATGTCTTGCGCAGGACCTCCTTTTGTTGTCCGACCAGCAGGACCTTGCACTTCAGTGGGCTCACTTCACGCCGCATTCGTTTTGCTCGCCAGCTTCCAATTTAGGGCAGACGGGGTTACGAAGTCAGGAGGCTCGCTCCTGTCCGTACCGCCCTCCTTCCTCGGCATGTCTTGCAGAGAGGCTGCCGCTCGGCACTGTCTGTACAATTAGCGATCTGAATAACCGCCCACACCTCCAGTCCCACACTGCGAAGGGTGGGGGTGGAGGAGCCGCCTTTTGTCTTGTGGATGCTGTACAACGAGTCACTTTGGACTTGAATGCAAGCCAGTGGCCATGTTCTAAAAAAGACGGGGTTAGAATCACTTTTTGCTTCTTGGGCCCCGTTTACACTAAGCTAAGGTTATCCAGGTTAAATTCCACCTAACCTTATCCGTGTCCACACACAACAATGCCAATGTTAGAATAATTATGTATATATTATCATCATAACTTTATACTTAAGGGCCGTTAATATAAAGCAGGGGTCGGGAACATTTTTAGCTGAAGCCAAATATTTTAAAATGTATTTACTGTACGTAAGAGCCATATAATATATGTTTAACACTGAACACAACTAAAAGTGTGCATTTTTAATTAAGACCAACATTTCTAGAGTATAACAGGTCTCTTATTCTTTGTAATAACGTTGTTATTCTGAAGCTAACTTAGGAGGGGGCGTGGCCTGCAGGTCTGCAGCGAAGCGGGGTGTTGCCTGGACCGGCCTCGAAATCAGCGACAGGTGTGTAAATGGCCCACCTGGGCCTTGTTGAAGAACCCCCAAGAGGGCTAGCCCTAGACTGACCAATAATAAATAGATTATTTCTTACCTTTAAGGCAACTTCTTAACAGCTTGGCGCAGTGGAAGAGTGGCCGTGCGCAACCCGAGGGTCCCTGGTTCAAATCCCACCTAGTACCAACTTCGTCACGTCCGTTGTGTCCTGAGCAAGACACTTCACCCTTGCTCCTGATGGGTGCTGGTTGGCACCTCGCATGGCAGCTCCCTCCATCAGTGTGTGAATGTGTGTGTGAATGGGTAAATGTGGCAGTAGTGTCAAAGCGCTTTGAGTACCTCGAAGGTAGAAAAGCGCTATACAAGTACAACCCATTTATCATTTAACTTCTTGAACAGGTGCGGTAGAAAAAAGGATGGATGGATTCAAATGCATGAGCATTTTTATATTTTTAACGTTATTTTTAACACTGTGATTAAAAGTGGAATTATACATTACTTATTGTGGTAAGTAGTGTCAGCTCAGATTTATCCGAGAGCCAGATTCAGTCATCAAAAGAGCCACATCTGGCTTGCGAGCCATAGGTTCCCTACCCCTGCTATAAAGTATTGTCATTGTGTGCTGAAGTGGTATTTCTGTATTTGTGCAGAGCTAGCAATCCAAGAGATTGCCTGCCTCTTTTTATCAGTGTTTTGTCCAGACTTGGCCTGCTAACTACCAAGGCCGAACATTAGGTTCCGGGACCAGACAAAGCAGAGACTAGGTGATAGCACCAAGTGTCAACATATTTGCATTTTTGTATAATCATATATTGTGTCTAACTGGAGTTGTCGGCCCCCTTCCCTCAGCGACAGTGATGTAATAGGGACTTTCCTAATAAATAGAGGAGGTGCGCAGGCTTGATTTTTTAGAACGTACTTTGGATCTGTAACTACAGTACAGCCCAAAACACGTGTCTCCTCATGAGCTAAATTGAACTCTTGTCTCTGCATGATTCCTTGCTTCTTGTCTAGTTAATAGATGTCATCAGTGTTTGAACCTGACAGCCATCGTTTAAGACCCCCGTCTCCCTCCAACCGCTGGGACAACACGACCTAGTACGCATGTGCGGAAAATACGCACGTCATAGTCACCTCCAGTGTTGCTTTGTGTGCAAGTTCTTAAATGCAACTTATATGAACAATATCCAGTGTTGTGGTATTTCAATTAACTGGAATCCAGTGTGCTGTGGGGCCCTTTTTTAGTGAATCACACCTGAGCCATCATAAATTAATCACATCTTTATTAGACTGATTGATTGATTGATCGAATCTTTTATTAGTAGATTGCACAGTACAGTACATATTCCGTACAATTGACCACTAAATAGTAACACCCGAATAATCAATCAATCAATCAATCAATGTTTATTTATTTAGCCCTAAATCACTAGTGTCTCAAAGGGCTGCACAAGCCACAATGACATCCACGGGCCAAAGCCCACATAAGGGCAAGGAAAAACTCACCCCAGTGGGACATCGATGACAATGACTATGAGGAACCTTGGAGAGGACCGCATATGTGGGCAACCCCCACCTTCTCGGGGAGACCGAAAGCAATGGATGTCGATCGGGTCTAACATGATATTGTGAAAGTCCAGTCCATAGTGGATCTAACATAACAGTAAGTAGAGGTGTGGGAAAAAATCGATTCGATTCCAAGCAGACTTGGGTAGATCCTGCTGAAATCTTATGTATTGAATGAATAGACAATCCTTTTAAATGGGTAAAAAATCCTTTTTGAATCGAGAATCATATTGAATTGAAAAAAAATCGATTTTGATTTAAATCATGACCCCAAGACTCGATATTGAATCGAATCGTGGGACACCCAAAGATTCGCAGCCCTAATAGTGAGAGTCCAGTCCATGGTGGAGCCAGTAGGAGATCATCCCAAGCGGAGACGGTTCAGCAGCGCAAAGATGAATACGTTTTTCAACTTTTTTAAGTCAGGGTCCACATTAATCAATTCATGGTGGACGAGTACACAATGTGATACAGAGCATTTTACATCAATCAAACTAGGGATCTAGATATCTGGGTCAGGACACTCCTCACTCTTTTGCCTTCATCTTCATGGTCCATTCCTTTATGGTGACTTTATATACTCTGGACCTAGACGTTGAGTCCATGACATACAATAACTAATACAGTCTGCTTTCTCCGTTTTCCGTTGTTAGTCTTGCCTCGACGGCCAAGTAATACAAAGCACACGCTACCTTTTTTTTTTAACACATTTACGGGAGCCCACATTCTCAATGACGCTCCTTCGACAAATGGGAAAATGTTTTCGCTAAGTAAAAATTACAGCTGACCCGGACATTGGAAAGTTCTCAAGTGTTGTATCCCAAATAGCTGCAATCGCTTTCTCTCAAGGTATTCATGTGTGATTTCCACAAGCGTCTGTACGTGTAGAAGAAGGAGAAACACGGGCATGTCTGGATGACTTGTCTTCATATTTACAGTGTTTACCTCTGAGTCACGAAACCGCTTTAATATGAAGCTGGCTGTCTTTCTGTCGTCACTTCCTGTGTGGGCAAGGTCTTTCTGGTGTCACTTCCTCTCTGAACTCACTTTGTAAACGATCAATGAGTCCATACAAAGCTGAGTGCCGGGGATTCAAAAAATACACAACTGATTTAACCGTGTAAAAATGTGTCCGAGGAGGGGAGCCTTAAACGCTCGTTTAGTGTGGCTGAAACGGGGCTTAGGCTAGAAATAATTATTTGTTTAAGGGTTTAAACGACTTGGTGTCGACATGGCATAAAAAGACCATGTAGAATCACTTTTTGCTTCTTGGTGGTTGTGAAGAGACGGAGCCGGCAGTCCGACAGCCAGGCAGGGCACACCATAGCCCACTCCAAAATGGCGGCGAAGAGGCGTGGCCAGCAGGCCAGCGGCGAGGCCGGGCGCCGTAAATCAAATCAGGTGCGTGGATCACCCACCTGGGCACAATCAGATAATCTCCTCGCACTGAGTAAAAGGGCAGCAACCGTGAACGATGCGGAAGGGAGAGTTCAATCGATCAATCAATGATTATTTATATAGTCCTAAATCACTAGTGTCTCAAAGGGATGCACAAAAAAACAACACAAACCACAACGACATCCTCGGTAGAGCCCACATAAGGGCAAGGAAAACTCACACCCAGTGAGACGTCGGTGACAATGATGACTAAGAGAACCCCCCCACCCCCACCCCACCCCCATAGGGGACCGAAAGCAATGGATGTCGAGCGGGTCTAACATGATACTGTGAAAGTTAGATGAAAGTTAGATGAAAGTTGAAAGAAAATACTACGAAAGTTCAATCCATACTGGATCCAACACAGTAGCGAGAGTCCCGTCCATAGTGGAGCCAACAGGAAACCATCCCAAGCGGAGGCGGATCAGCAGCGCAGAGATGTCCCCAGCCGATACACAGGCGAGCGGTCCATCCCGGGTCCCGACTCTGGACAAGCGGTCCATCCTGAGTCCCGACTATGGACAGCCAGTACTTCATCCATGGCCACCGGACCGGACCCCCTCCACAAGGGAGAGTGGGACGGAGGAGAAAAAGAAAAGAAACGGCAGATCAACTGGTCTAAAAAGGGGGTCCATTTAAAGGCCAGAGTATACAAATGAGTTTTAAGGTGAGACTTATATGCTTCTACTGAGGTAGAATCTCGAACTGTTACCGGGAGGGCATTCCAGAGTACTGGAGCCCGAACGGAAAACGCTCTTTAGCCTGCAGACTTTTTTGGGGCTCTGGGAATCACTAATAAGTTGGAGAGTCCAAAGCACACGCAGCGCGCAAGAGACCGAGAGCCAGACGGAGACAACGTTGTGGTGCTGAAAAGCAGACGGCGAAGCGAGTAGAGCGAGGTGGAGCTGAAAAGCGATCCGAAGCAAGAAGACGCAGCTTTATTGAAAGAATAAAGAAAAGTCTAAACCTGCTTGCAGTTTGTCCTTATTTGGTGGTCCTTCGAACCCACACGAGTCTGTCACAGTCGTCTGCTGTACCACATCAAAGCCCCTCGTGTCGGAGCATCTTTTAGCTCGGTGGTAGCGCCTCCTTATTAGGACTGCAAAGCCCCGCAGTTCATTAACACCCAAGCCATGACAAATTTGCACCTTCCTGCTAAGTGATTTGGGTCGAGGCGCGACGGTATCGAGAGGTCAGGTGACTGCAGGTGCGACTTCACAGCTCACCTGATGATTGCGAAAGAGAGAGAGAGACATTGCCGAGAGCCAAATTGCATCTCATTTTCTGCCCCCGTTTTTCCACCAAGAAAGGTTAGACTGCTATTTCTTTGAAATTAGACTCTTGACTTTGATAGTGTTCACATGCTGGCTGGAGTTGTAAGACCACTTCGTATCTCAAAAGGCAGCACAGAGTGAAAGGGCAATGAAGCTGCTTTAATCCTCTGGACAGATCTTTTCACACAAGTTCCTGCTCGGTTCCATAGTCATTACCCAAAGTTTCTGGCCAAAGGTGAGTATTGGAAACATCTTAGGGTACATTAAACATATGTATCTTATTGCAAGTTTGTCCTTAAATAATATAGTGAACATACAAGACTACTTGTCTTTTAGTAGTAAGTAAACAAACAAATGCTCCTATTTAGTCAATCAATCAATCAATGTTTATTTATATAGCCCCAAATCACAAATGTCTCAAAGGACTGCACAAATCATTACGACTACAACATCCTCGGAAGAACCCACAAAAGGGCAAGGAAAACTCACACCCAGTGGGCAGGGAGAATTCACATTCAGTGGGACGCCAGCGACAATGCTGACTATGAGAAACCTTGGAGAGGACCTCAGATGTGGGCAACCCCCCCCCTCTAGGGGACCGAAAGCAATGGATGTCGAGCGGGTCCAACATGATACTGTGAAAGTTCAATCCATAGTGGCTCCAAGACAGCAGCGAGAGTCCCGTCCACAGGAAACCATCTGAAGCGGATCAGCAGCGTAGAGATGTCCCCAACCGATACAGGCGAGCGGTCCATCCTGGGTCCCGACGAGCGGTCCATCCTGGGTCTCGACTCTGGACAGTCAGTACTTCATCCATGGTCATCGGACCGGACCCCCTCCACAAGGGAGGGGGGGACATAGGAGAAAGAAAAGAAGCGGCAGATCAACTGGTCTAAAAAGGAGGTCTATTTAAAGGCTAGAGTATACAAATGAGTTTTAAGATGAGACTTAAATGCTTCTACTGAGGTAGCATCTCGAACTGTTACCGGGAGGGCATTCCAGAGTACTGGAGCCCGAACGGAAAACGCTCTATAGCCCGCAGACTTTTTTTGAGCTCTAGGAATCACTAATAAGCCGGAGTCTTTTGAACGCAGATTTCTTGCCGGGACATACGGTACAATACAATCGGCAAGATAGGCTGGAGCTAGACCGTGTAGTATTTTATACGTAAGTAATAAAACCTTAAAGTCACATCTTAAGTGCACAGGAAGCCAGTGCAGGTGAGCCAGTACAGGCGTAATATGATCAAACTTTCTTGTTCTTGTCAAAAGTCTAGCAGCCGCATTTTGTACCAACTGTAATCTTTTAATGCTAGACATGGGGAGACCCGAAAATAATACGTTACAGTAATCGAGACGAGACGTAACAAACGCATGGATAATGATCTCGGCGTCTTTAGTGGACAAAATGGAGCGAATTTTAGCAATATTACGGAGATGAAAGAAGGCCGTTTTAGTAACGCTTTTAATGTGTGACTCAAAGGAGAGAGTTGGGTCGAAGATAATACCCAGATTTTTTACAGAGTCACCTTGTTTTATTATTTGGTTGTCAAATGTTAAAGTTGTATTATTAAATAGAGGTCGGTGTCTAGCAGGACCGATAATCAGCATTTCCGTTTTTTTGGCATTAAGTTGCAAAAAGTTAGCGGACATCCATTGTTTAATTTCATTAAGACACGCTTCCAACTGACTACAGTCCGGCATGTTGGTCAGCTTTAGGGGCATGTAAAGTTGGGTGTCATCAGCATAACAGTGAAAGCTAATACCGTATTTGCGTATGACGTCACCTAGCGGCAGCATGTAGATGCTGAAGAGTACAGGGCCAAGGACCGAACCCTGGGGAACTCCACACGTTACCTTAACATAGTCCGAGGTCACACTGTTATAGGAGACGCACTGCATCCTATCAGTAAGATAAGAGTTAAACCATGACAGGGCTGAGTCTGACATACCAATTCGTATTTTGATACGCTCTAATAAAATATTATGATCGACGGTATCGAAAGCAGCGCTAAGATCGAGGAGCAGCAACATAGATGACGCATCAGAGTCCATCGTTAGCAATAGATCATTAGTCAATTTTGCGAGGGCTGTCTCAGTCGAGTGATTTGCCCTGAAACCGGATTGAAAGGTTTCACATAGATTGTTAAACGCTAAGTGCTCATTTAGCTGCTCCGCAACAATTTTTTCGAGGATTTTCGAAATAAAGGGAAGGTGAGACACCGGTCGGTAGTTTACCATGAGGTCAGGATCGAGGTTAGGTCTTTTAAGGAGAGGATGAATAACCGCTTTTTTGAATGCAACGGGAACAGTGCCCGAGGAAAGTGATAAGTTTATAATATTTAGCACTGATGGACCTAATAATACAAAAAGCTCCTTGATAAGTTTCCCAGGAAGTGGGTCAAGTAAACATGTTGTTTGTTTTATTCCATTTACACGTTGTAACAATCCTTCTAATGTTATTTCATCAAAACGAGAGAAACTATTTTGGATATTTGCAGTATCCGCCGTATATACAATCGTATCTGTGTTACTATAACCCCGTTGTAGCTGGGACGCATTGTCTTTAATCTCCTTTCTAATAAGTTCAATTTTCTTATTAAAGAACTTCATAAAGTCATCTGCCGAATGGGTGGAGCTACTGGAAGGAGTCCCTTGTTGGGTTAGCGATGCTACAGTACTAAACAAAAATTTTGGATCGTTTTTATTAATGCGGATGAGATTTGAGTAATAATTAGTTTTAGCTAAGGTAAGCATGCGTTTATAAGTTATTAAACTATCACTCCATGCTTGATGGTGCACCTCAAGTTTAGTCGTGCGCCATTTGCGTTCCAGCTTTCTACATAATAATTTCTGAGCTCTAGTTTCTTCAGTAAACCATGGCGTACGCCTATTTGGAGCCTTTTTTAACTTCAGCGGTGCTATACTATCAATGGTTTCGCGCAGGGCGTTGTTAAAGTTGTTAGTGAGGTTATCAATAGAGCCCACATACTTTGGGAACGGTGCCATTACCGAGGGCAGTAGGTCCGCAAGAGTCGTCGTTGTGGCAGCATTAATGTTGCGGCTGCTATAGCAGTTATTATTCTTATTAGCTTGCCGAACATGAGTCTGAACTTCGAATTTTATAAGGTAATGATCGGACATTACTTTAGTACACGGGAGTATCATAACTTTGGAGACGGTGATACCTCTGACAAGCACTAGGTCTATCGTATTGCCGCTGCGATGCGTCGGTTCATTTATTATTTGTGTAAGACCACAGCTATCAATTATAGTCTGGAGCGCCACGCACGGTGGGTCCAATGGGGTATTCATATGGATATTAAAGTCCCCCATTATAATTATATTATCGGCGTGCGTCACTAGATCAGCAACAAACTCTGAGAATTCACTAATAAAGTCCAAATAGGGCCCTGGGGGGCGGTAGATAACGGCCAGGCACAGAGGCAGAGGTGTGGCAGACTTCATAGAAAGCACCTCAAACGATTTATATTTATTATTTAAGTTAGGACTAAAGTTAGTTATTTAGTCTGCTTACATATGCAGTAACATATTACGTCATTTTCCATTCTATTATTCTGTCAACATTATTAAGGACAAGTGTTAAAAAATAATTATTAATCTACTTGTTCATTGACTGTTAATTTCTGCTCACCTTCTCTTTTAACATGTTCTATCTGCACTTCTGTAAAAATGTAATAATCACTTATTTTTCCGTTGTTTGGATGCTTTACATTAGTTTTGCATGATACCACAGATGTAGGTATCAATCCGATACCAAGTAGTTACAGGATCATACATTGGTCATATTCAAAGTCCTCATGTGTCCAGGGACATATTTCCTGAGTTTATAAACATAATATAAATTTAAAAACAAGGAACAAAGATTTATCATGGTAGTATCGACTAGATACGCTCCTGTACTTGGTATCATTACAGTGGATGTCAGGTGTAAATCCATCAATGGTGATTGTTTACATTTTGACGCCGGTGAGCTACTGTGTGTAGTGAAGCATGTTTAGCTATTCCTCGTCCTGCAGGGATGATACTTGTAAGAAACATACTTTATTTGTCGCTATGGAGGCGAGGATTAGTGATGTAGAAGTAGCTAAAACACTGTCGACTAGCTAGCCATGTCTTAAAGCAGTGGTCTGCAACCACCGGGCCCGTGGCCCGATTGGTACTGGGCCGCTGAAGAATTTTTTATTAAAAAAAAATAAAATAAAAAAATATTTTTATTTTTATTTATTTATTTTTTTTATTATATCAACATAAAAAACACAATATACACTTACAATTAGTGCACCAACCACAAAAACCTCCCTTTTTCATGACAAAAACGTCCCTTTTTCATGACAAAAAAGAAAAAAAAAAGAAGAAGAAAAAAAATGACCCCGCCCGGGCCGCGGGACAAATTATTCAAGCGTTGACCGGTCCGCGGATAGAAAAAGGTTGGGGACCACTGTCTTAAAGCGCCTCTTCCTTAGGGCGTTTCAGTCTTGCAGCTTCACCTTTATCGCTAGTTTTCAAGCCAAAAATTCATCTGTTCTCCCTTTTCAGTCTACACACTGTGTACTTGTAAGTACTCAGTGATTGTGCGCTGCCGAACATGCTCATCTGCCGGTAAACCAGCAATATCACGACGTGACGACAATTGGGGGGTGTGGGACCAGTACGTTTTAGAGGTGGTATAGTGCCGAATAGGATTCATTAGTATCGCGGTACCATACCAATACCGGTATACCGTACAACCCTTATATATATATATATACATGTACATATACATATATATATAATATATATATATATATATATATATACATATATATATGAATTCAAATTTTAGGAAGACCTTCATTGCATGCACATTAGTCTATGTTTTACTGGTTCCTTTTGCATAGTTTCGAGTGTTTACTGTGGTTGTTTTTTGTCCTAAAATGTCGGCGTTGAAACCTTGTGACTACCCGCATTCTTTCATTGAACCGTCTGAGGCCATGTCCTTCTGAAAGATACGCTATATTACCAAAAGTATTCGACCACCTGCCTTGACTCACATATGAACTTGAAGTGCTATCCCATTCCTAACCCATAGGGTTCGATATATGATGTCGGTCCACCTTTTTTGCAGATATTACTCTTTCAACTCTTCTGGGAGGCTGTCCACAAGGTTGCGGAGTGTGTTTATATGAATTATTCGACCATTCTTCCAAAAGCGCATTATTGAGGTCACACACTGATGTTGGTCGAGAAGGCCTAGCTCTCAGTAACCGTTCTAATTCCTCCCAAATGTGTGCTATCGGTTTCAGGTCAGGACTCTGTGCAGGCCAGTCAAGTTTATCCACACCAGACTCTGTCATCCATGTCCTTTATGGACCTTGATTTGTGCTCCGGTACACAGTCATGTTGGAAGAGGAAGGGGCCCGCTTCAAACTGTTCCCACAAGGTCGGGAGCATGGAATTATCCTAGATTTGTAGAAACAGTCTCCATGCCTAAGTGTTTGATTTTATACACCTGTGGCCGGGCTATTTGATTAGGACACCTGATTATGATCATTTGGATGGTTGGCCAAATACTTTTGGCAATAAAGTATATAACAACATTTAACACAGGTCTCAAGTGAAAACTACAGCATTGTTCTCAATCAGCAATCAACCAGCCACTGCCAAAAGGAATGAGTCTTGATCAGAAATGATTCACTCTGTTTATAGACCACGGGACAAATAAATCCATCTGGTCCAGAAAAAACGAACAAGTCTTTCCAGAGGAGGGGGGTGAAGGCAGGGGCTACAGGCAAGAAGATTACATGAGAAGATGTGCCATAACGAGGCATTCTTCTCACACAGTCAGATATCCAGAAAGCTGGCGCCAGGCATGAAGTGTGTGCTCCAGGCAGAGCGAAGGTCAAAGAGGAAGTTTGAAACAAAAGATAGTGAAGCTAGAAATAGCGTATTAAGTGTATATTCGCTACAATGTTCTAACGCTTACTTGACGATGGCGTCCTAAATACCGTATGCGACTTTTTGACTGAAATGTACTGTTTTAGCTCTCGTTGCCTCAGTTCGGAGTAGTGGAGTGCCAACTCAGCGATAGTCAGAAACTTCTCAGATTTTTTAAAAAAATCAACACATAGAATGGTGGTGCTCGTATATCGAATTTTGCGGACCATCGGGTGCATCGGATTATGAGGCGCACCGCCAAAGAACAGGTCTATTCAGATCGATTTTCATATAAAAGGTGTACCGGATTATAGGGCGCATTAAAGGCCTACTGAAATGAGATTTTCTTATTCAAACGGGGATAGCAGATCCATTCTATGTGTCATACTTGATCATTTCGCGATATTGCCATATTTTTGCTGAAAGTATTTAGTAGAGAACATCCACGATAAAGTTTGCAACTTTCGGTCCTAAGAGAAAAGCCTTGCCTGTACCGGAAGTCGCAGATGATGATGTCACATGTTTGATGGCACCTCACTAATTCACATTGTTTTTAATGGGAGCCTCCAACAAAAAGTGCTATTCGGACCGAGAAAACGACAATTTCCCCATTAATTTGAGCGAGGATGAAAGATTTGTGTTTGAGGATATTGATAGCGACGGACTAGAAAAAAAAAACCCGATTGTGTTGGGACGGATTCCGATGTTTTTAGACACATTTACTAGGATAATTCTGGGAAATCCCTTATCTTTCTATTGTGTTGCTAGTGTTTTAGTGAGTTAAATAGTACCTGATAGTCGGAAGGGTGTCTCCACGGGTGTCTTGACGCCAGTGTCTCAGGGGAGTCGACGGCAGCTATGGACGGCACAAGCTCAGCTTTTCTTCGGTAAGAACTGACTTTTTAACCACAATTTTCTCACCGAAACCTGCTGGTTGACATTCCATGTTGATCCATGTTTGCTTGACCGCGCTCTGATCCGCAGGAAAGTTTTCACCTGCAGGAATTTTAAACAAGGAATCACTGTGTGTTTGTGTGGCTAAAAGCTAAAGCTTCCCAACTCCATCTTTCTACTTTGACTTCTCCAATATTTATTGAACAAATTGCAAAAGATTCAGCAAGACAGATGTCCAAAATACTGTGTAATTATGCTGTTAAAGCAGACGACTTTTAGCTGTGTGTGTGTGCATAGCACATACTTCATAAAAACCTGTGACGTCTTGCGTACACGTCATCATTACACAACCTTTCGAAGACGAAGCTCCCGGGAAATTTAAAATTGTAATTTAGTAATAAGGCCGTATCGGCATGTGTTGCAATGTTAATATTTCATCATTGATATATAAACTATAAGACTGCGTGGTCGGTAGTAGTGGGTTTCAGTAAGCCTTTAAAGAGGTCGTATTATCATTTTTGTTTCGCGATGTGTTTTTCTACTTAACATGTAATTGTAATTGGGGCGGTATAGCTCGGTTGGTAGAGCGGCCGTGCCAGCAACTTAAGGGTTCCAGGTTCCATCCCCGCTTCCGACATCCTAGTCACTGCTTTGTATCCTTGGGCAAGACACTTTACCCACCTGCTCCCAGTGCCACCCACACTGGTTTAAATGTAACTTAGATATTGGGTTTCACTATGTAAAACCGATTTGAGTCACTAGAAAAAAGCATTATATAAATATAATTCACATCAATAATGGTGGTTCTTTGGTGGAAATGTTGCATCGATTATGTTTTACAGACCATCTGCAAGCCGCTTACTGAACGTCTCATCAGTTTGCGCCGTTTTGTGAAAAAAGTCTTATTTATGCGGCTCATCTTCAACAGCGTCTTTGCCCCGTCAGCTTTCTAGCACCGGTAGTTTTTAGCGCTTCCATAGCGAGTTTACTGACAGATATAGGTTAGAACTGTATGCTACTTTGTATTGGAAACGGCATCAAGGATGAATGCCCCACAACAAGAGCATAGAGAAAACCTGCTCTGTGGCCTTGTGGTTAGAGTGTCCGCCCTGAGATCGGTAGGTCGTGAGTTCAAACCCCAGCCGAGTCATACCAAAGACTATAAACATGGGATCCATTACCTCCCCGCTTGGCACTGAGCATCAAGTGTTGGAATTGGGGGTTAAATCACCAAAATGATTCCAGAGTGTGGCCACTTCTGCTGCTCACTGCTCCCCTCACCTCCCAGTGGGTGTAACAAGGGGGATGGGTCAAATGCAGAGGGTAATTTCACCACACCTAGTGGGTGTGTGTGAGACTATCAGTGGTAATTTAACTTTTTTGTAACTTTGAAAGAAGGAGCTTATTATCCAAAACTAACAGAATGTAACAACACATGATCCGGGCCACGGATCATGACAGTACCCCCTCCTAAGGGACAGATTCCAGATGTCCCTAGAAAAAAAAAAATACTGACTTAATTCAAAAGTCAGGGGAGGGCGGAGGGAGGACTTGTTGGTGGACTGCCAGGCCAAGTGTCCCCGAATCCACTGGGGAAGAGTCAGTTGATGGCGGGAAATAGAACGCCGCTGCCGCAGGCGTGGCGGGCGACCATGGTTGAGAAGGTGGGAGGGAGCGGCCCCAAAAGTTCAGCAGTTGGAGAGTTCTGCGACTACGTCCTGGACGTCGCTGCTGTTTGTGCCATTGGCGTCCATTACTTAACCCCTGCGAGAGTCGCATGCAGGCGCCTGAGGGTCACTTGCACAACCGGCCAGCTCGAGGTCCAGGAGATGATGATGCTGGCGACTAGGACGAGAGCAGCGCCGTGGGAAGGCCTGCCGAAGACGGAGGCACCTCTGCAGCTTAAGCGGCAGGCGAAGGAGGCTGCCGAGGAGCAGGAGCGGGTGCCAGCTGTGGAGCAGGAACAGGAAGCAGCCGTGGAGCAGGAACTGGCGAATGCCTCGGTGCCAGGACAGGAATTGGAGCTTGCCAAGGTGCCGGTACTTTAACTTTTTTTAAACTTTGAAAGAAGGATCTTTCCCTGCGATGAGGTGACGACTTGTCCAGGGTGTACCCCGCCTTCCGCCCTACTGTAGCTGAGATAGGCACCAGCGCCCCCCTTGATCCCAAATGGAATAAGCGGTAGAAAATGGATGGATGGATGGAAGAAGGATCATATTGACTACCGCAATTGCGGGGACGCACACATTTTTGGTGACTTATGCAGATCCCAAATAAACATCAGCAGGAAATAATAGGTAAGATAAGTTGGTGTTGCATAATTTTGCAAAATAAAATGCCAGTGGCAGAGGTGTGCCGTTAGGGCCAGCAAGGCCTTCTCTGCTGGCCTAATATAAACCATGACAATAAGTTACTAAAAGTTAATTTTATTTTTTTATTTACTTTACATGAATATATAAAAGTATGGTGACACTTTAATATGGGTGTCATGTTCGGTGGTCTGGATTATGTTTTTGTTATTTTCTGTTTTGAACTCCACGAGTTTCTGTTTTGTGGTGAACTCCTGTTTGTTTTGGTTGCCATGGTGACTTATTATTTTCACCTACAGCTGGTGTTTGGACGCTCACCTGGCTCTAATGATGGGACTATTTAAACCACCCTCGGCAGTCAGTCAGTCCGGCGACATTGCTCCTTTCATGATTAGTTCACGCTGCTCTGTACCATGCCATAGTTCATGCTGCTTGTTTTCATGCCAAGTAAGTTTTGTTTATTCATGCCACAGTTTAGTGAGTTTTGTTTCTTGTCCATAGTTCTGTCTAAATTGTGTTTTCGCCTTGTGCGCCTTTTGGTATTTTCATGTTTTGATAGTGATTAATTAAAAATGATCCTACCTTCACGCCTGGTCCAGAGTAGTATGTTTGCATCCCGGGAGAACAAACCCCGCAACAGGCTGCAAAAACCCCCACGTCTTGACAATGGGGAAAAAAACTCACTATTAATTATTTGCTTAATAACATGCTAATTAGTAACATATTGGCTCTTAATTAGTCATTATTAAGTACTTAATAATGCCTTATTCTGCATGGCCTTATTATAACCCTAACCCTCTAACCCTAACCTAACTCTAACAAAGAATATGTTCCCCTAGTGTCCAAATAACTCTAAATTATTTGTTACTTAAAATATGTTCCCTATACTAAAGTGTTAGCAAAAGTATTCATATTATCATTTTCACGTCATATTTGGCTCCAGTGTTGCTTGTTTTTACGTAAAAGCGTTTTTCCAATCAGCGTTCAGCTAGCCTTTTGCCAGCGGTGTAAGAATTCTGCTGAAGTCCTTCTGAATCAACATAGTGGCATTTGTGTAGTGTAAACAAAGGAGGACATTCAGTTGATAGACAATTGCGATAGCCAATCAGATCACAAGTTGTTGACAGTAGACCATCCATGTAGTCGTACGGTAATTGTGACTGTGATTGGATACTCACTTGTCACTTCCAAGTCGGTATCCAATCACGAGTTATTTGCGAAAGCATGAAGTGGCACCGGAGCCATAGCCCGCTATCAAAAAAAAAAAAAAATCGCCAGTACTTGCATTTTTAAACCACAAAGAAGGAGAGCAAAACGTTGATTAGTTGGAAGATATATATTTGTAAGGCCATTTTCAAGAAGGATATTTAAAGAGAAAATACATCTTGTGAGTCAAAGATGGCCGACCCTGGAAGTTAGCTAAGGTGTCCCGGCAGTGAAATAGTTTGCCCGCCACTTCCACTCGAATTAACCAACTACGAGTGGTACCACAGGTTTATATGGCGTTGGATGTGGGCTACGAATTTTGAGTTCAAATATCTTATTCATTTTTCACGTTTATTATGCTTTTTACAAGTATTTTCATTTTGACAGTACCGCGTGAGATATGTTTTAATTGCTGATGCGGGTTTATTATTTTGATGGCGATTAAATGTCCGGTACTGCACAGGTGTGTTTCTGTATAGTATTTATGGTCATGTGGGGACGAAAATTAAGATATTGTGAGAGGTATTTATTAAAGTCGGACTAAGTGTTGTTATCCGCTGCTCGGATCTTCACATATTGTTGCTTTGTTTCCTCTTTTTGTATCACTCTCCGTCGTTTGACTGCTTAGTTCCTGTTTAGTCTGTTTCCATGGTTTCTTATTAGTTTCACCAGCTACTCTCGGTTCCCGCACACCTGCTACTTCTGATTACTCCCTTATTTAAGCTCGCCCCTTTTTGTTAGTTCTGCCTGGGTTCTTAATTTGCCTACGTGCAACAGTGACCACTGCTCTATTTATATATTCGCGCTAGATTACACACTACGCCTTCGCTTTTTCTTAGTTCTCATGCTATTGTGTTGTTTTACCTCTTTTGTGCCTTCGTGCCAAGTATTTTGTGTTTCATTTGTTATTCCTAGCCTCCATGCTAGCGCCATTTGTTTACCTTTTTTCTATTAGCACCAGTGTTTTTGTTCTAGCCTGTTTTGAAATAAATAAATACTTAATTTCTTACCTTTGCTGTGTTCTTGCCAACGCATCACTGGAAGAGCATCGCTATGCCAACCAGTCATTACACTAAGGAGGACATCACTAAAGACCTAGGTGGGAAACGTACGGCCAGCAAATGCATTTTTGCACAGCCTAAAAAAATCCATTCAAGCACAGGACTTCCGACTACGTTAGCCGAAATGCTCTGCGTTCCATTAGGTGGTGCGGCCTCATAGTTACCAAAGTTGTACTAAAACATTCTGACATATTTTGGAGCATTGTGTGTAATGTTCTATATTCTCAATGAAAACTTTAAGTTGTGTTGTTGCTTGCTTACGGGTACTTTCTTCCGTCATTTATTGAACAGGTGTCAACCTGCAGTCCACACGTGTCACGACGGGGAGTTTTCGCAGCTTACTGTGCGGTTCATTCTCCCGGGATGCTGACGAACCACTCCGGACAAAGTGTGCAGGTAAGAACATGTTCATTCTCAAAAATAATGCGAAGTACCAAAAACAAACAAAAAAGCAAAACTTACGTTAACAGGTTGCATGAAGCAAAAAATTACGCCAGGCCAACTGACTGGCAAAGGCAAGCTTAATTAATGCCTCTGATTAGTGCTAAAGGAGCAGGTGAGCGGACGAGCACTAATCAGAGACAGTTGAACACACTGAGCAACCACGCAACCAAAACAAACTCAGAGGTGCACAAACAGAAACTAAAGGAGTCCATAACTAACAGAAAATACAAAGCATGATCCGGACCACGGATCATGACAACACATATCTCTTATGTGTGACTGTTATCTACTGGTCACACTTATGGGTACACCATGTACTAAATAAAATTGGTTCGAGGTCGGTAAGCCCAACCAGAATTAATATGTACATTAGGCGCACCGGGTTATAAGGTGTGCTGTCGATTTCTGAGAAAAAGAAAGGATTTTTATGTGCCATGTTGTAAAATATGGTATTTATTTTACTTATTTAGCCAAAAGAGCACTAAGAGCATCAAGTAAACGGATTGCTGCAGGAAGCTGCAGACTGTGTTGGTAGCTGCTAATGTCTGGTTTTGGTGGTAAAACATCGGTGGCAAGACCTGTAGGTACCATTCCTGATGGACGACCACCGGTTCATTCTAATTGTGCTCCGCTTGTCGAGAGTACAAAGACGACAAGTACAGATCCTTCTCATCGCCCTCCCCGGTGTCAGATCACAGGACAAGCAAACGGAACAAGCATTATCCTCAGCTGGAGAAGGGAGAGATGAAAAAAAACTTTTTGATTAAGGGAAGGGGGGACTGTTCTATTTCATTCGGATTCAAGAGGCGTCAGAAAGAGCGCGAGGATTAATCTTAAGACCGTCGTTTTTATGCCTACTAACCCCCCCTTGTCTCGGAGCTGAGGAAGGGGAGGTGAATAATGGGGTGTCCATCAGCTGTGGGCTCAGGACCAGATTGGGATTTTCTCCGGGGATGATACAAAGCAGGACGACAATTGATGATTCATAATGTACATTTTTAGCCGGCATTGAGATAGCGCCATGCATTGTGGTTCCACTTGGCTCCAGCATCACGTATCCCGATGAGGTGACAGGAATTGTTCTGAGGACTTTTTTTTGCTGAGGGTGGAGAAGAAATGTATAAATATGGATTTAAATCATGTAGGCTGTAAGTAAAGTACAATTGGTAACATGTTAGTATGGGGAACATATTCACCATTAATTAGTTGCTTATTAACAAGGAAATTAGTCAAATATTGTCTCTTAATTAGTCATTATTAAGTACTTATTAATGCCTTATTCTACATGGCCTTATTATACAACCAGTAAGCCATTAACTAAGAGTCTTCCCACAATAACCTCAGAATTAAGTTAAATTTACCAATGATTGTCACACACACACACTAGGTGTGGTGAAATGTGTCCTCTGCATTCGACCCATCCCCTTGTTCACCCCCTAGGAGGTGAGAGGAGCAGTGGACAGCAGCTGTGGCCGCGCCCGGGAATCATTTTTGGTGATATAACCCCCAATTCTCCTATGTCCCACTCTCCCTTGTGGAGGGGGTCCGGTCCGATGTCCATGGATGAAGTTCTGGCTGTCCAGAGTCGGGACCCAGAATGGACCACTCATCTGGAGTATGGACCCAGGATGGGCCGCTCGCCTGTGTATCGGCTGGGGACATCTCTGCGCTGCTGATCCGCCTCCACTTGGGATGGTTTCCTGCTGGCTCCGCTTTGGACTGGACTCTGGCGGCTGTGTTGGATCCACTATGGACTGAACTTTTCACAGTATCATCAATCAATCAATCAATGTTTATTTATATAGCCCCAAATCACAAATGTCTCAAAGGACTGCACAAATCATTACGACTACAACATCCTCGGAAGAACCCACAAAAGGGCAAGGAAAACTCACACCCAGTGGGCAGGGAGAATTCACATCCAGTGGGATGCAAGTGACAATGCTGACTATAAGAAACCTTGGAGAGGACCTCAGATGTGGGCAACCCCCCCCCCTCTAGGGGACCGAAAGCAATGGATGTCGAGCGGGTCTAACATGATACTGTGAAAGTTCAATCCATAGTGGCTCCAACACAGCCGCGAGAGTTCAGTTCAAAGCGGATCCAAGACAGCAGCGAGAGTCCCGTCCACTGGAGACCATCTCAAGCGGAGGCGGATCAGCAGCGTAGAAACACCCTCGACATCCATTGCTTTCGGTCTCCTAGTGGGGGTGTGGGTTGCCCACATATGTGGTCCTCTCCAAGGTTCTCATAGTCCTCATTGTCGCCGACGTCCCACTGGGTGTGAGTTTTCCTTGCCCTTATGTGGGTCTACCGAGGATGTCGTAGTTGTTCGTGTTGTGGTTTGTGCAGCCCTTTGAGACGCTAGTGATTTAGGGCTATATAAATGAACATTGATTGATTGATTGATTTGATTGATTGATTGATTGAATTCCAACCTTTGATGCTGAGTGCCAAGCAGGGAGGTAATGGGTCCCATTTTTATAGTCTTTGGTATGACTCGACTGGGGTTTGAACTCATAGCCTACTGATCTCAGGGCAGACACTCTAACCACTAGGCCACTGAGTATGTTATTATCAGTAACTCAAACACTAACCCCAACCCTAACCGTAACCCCAACCCAAACCCCAACCCTAACCCTAACCCTTACATGTTCCCCTAGTGTCCAAATAACTCTAGTCTCGGAGCTGAGGAAGCGAAGGTGAATAATGGGGTGTCCATTAGGGACGGCGTGGTGCAGTTGGGAGAGTGGCTGTGCCAGCAAACTGAGGGTTCCTGGTTCAATCCCCACATTCTACCATCCTAGTCTCGTCCCTTGTGTCCTTGAGCAAGATCATCCTGGTGAGCGCCTTGCATGGCAACTCTCGCCATCAGTATGTGAATGTGTGTGTGAATGGGTGAATGTGGAAATAGTTTCAAAATTCCTGAAAAAAAAGTTAGAAAAGCGCTGTACAACTATAATCTATTTTCCATTTACCAAATTAAGTCTTTGTTACTTCCAATATGTTCCCCATACTAAAGAGTTACCGTAAATTTTATTTATAAAGCGCTTTTCATAGATAAAATCACAAAGCGTACAAAACATAGGTGAAGTCTAACAATATTTCAATTAAAACAACAGGGGCAACATCACAAAAAGGATACAAAGTAGATCAAAATTGATGGTTAAAAGGTGCATTAACTAAACACTTTACCAAAAAGAGAAGTTTTCAAATGTTTCTTAAAAGTTTCAACACAGTCAAGATCACGGAGGGACTGGTGAAAATTGTTCCAGAGTCTGGGAGCTATAGCCTGGAATGCCAGGTCTCTATCCATCCATCCATCCTTTTTCTACCGCTTATTCCCTTTTGGGGTGGCGGGGGGCGCTGGCGCC
>NC_084613.1:74072608-74115108 GCF_033978795.1 Nerophis ophidion
CGTATTTGCGTATGATGTCACCTAGCGGCAGCATGTAGATGCTGAAGAGTGCAGGGCCAAGGACCGAACCCTGGGGAACTCCACACGTTACCTTAACGTAGTCCGAGGTCACATTGTTATGGGAGACACACTGCATCCTATTAGTAAGATAAGAGTTAAACCAAGACAGGGCTAAGTCTGACATACCAATTCGTGTTTTGATACGTTCTAATAAAATATTATGATCGACGGTATCGAAAGCAGCGCTAAGATCGAGGAGCAGCAACATAGATGACGCATCAGAATCCATCGTTAGCAATAGATCATTAGTCATTTTTGCGAGGGCTGTCTCCGTGGAGTGATTTGCCCTGAAACCGGATTGAAAGGTTTCACATAGATTGTTAGACGCTAAGTGTTCATTTAACTGCTCCGCAACAATTTTTTCAAGGATTTTTGAAATAAAGGGAAGGTGAGACACCGGTCGGTAATTTACCATGAGGTCAGGATCGAGGTTAGGTCTTTTAAGAAGAGGATGAATAACCGCTTTTTTGAATGCTAGGGGAACAGTGCCCGAGGAGAGTGATAAGTTTATAATATTTAGCACTGATGGACCTAATAATACAAAGAGCTCCTTGATCAGTTTCCCAGGAATAGGGTCAAGTAAACATGTTGTCTGTTTTATTCCATTTACACGTTGTAACAATTCCTCTAATGTTATTTCCTCAAAACGAGAGAAAGTATTTTGGAGGGCAGTATCCGCCGTATATACAATCGTGTCAGTGTTAATAGAACCCCGTTGTAGCTGGGACGCATTGTCTTTAATCTCCTTTCTAATGACTTCAATTTTCTTACTAAAGAATTGCATAAAGTCATCAGCTGAGTGGGTTGAGCTACTGGAAGGAGTCCCTTGTTGGGTTAGCGATGCTACCGTACTAAACAAAAATTTAGGATCGTTTTTATTACGGTGGATGAGATTTGAGTAATATTTAGCTTTAGCTAAGGTAAGCATGCGTTTATAAGTTATTAAACCATCACTCCACGCTTGATGGTGCACCTCAAGTTTCGTCGTGCGCCATTTGCGTTCCAGCTTTCTACATAATAATTTCTGAGCTCTAGTTTCTTCTGTAAACCACGGGGTGCGCTTTTTTGGAGCCTTTTTTAACTTTAGCGGTGCTATGTTATCAATGGTTTCGCGCAGGGCGTCGTTAAAGTTGTTAGTGAGGTTATCAATAGAGCCCACATACTTAGGGAATGGTGCCATTACCGAGGGCAGTAGGTCAGCAAGAGTTGTCGTTGTGGCTGTATTAATGTTGCGGCTGCTATAGCAGTTATTATTATTATTAGTTTGACGAACATGCGTCTGAACCTCGAATTTTATAAGGTAATGATCAGACAATACTTTAGTATACGGGAGTATCGTAACTTTGGAAACGGTGATGCCCCTGACAAGCACTAGGTCTATCGTATTACCGTTGCGATGCGTGGGTTCATTTATTATTTGTGTGAGACCACAGCTATCAATTACAGTCTGGAGCGCTACGCACGGTGGGTCCGATGGGGTATTCATATGGATATTAAAGTCCCCCATTATGATTATATTATCGGCGTGTGTCACTAGATCAGCAACGAACTCTGAGAATTCATTAATAAAGTCCGAATAGGGCCCTGGGGGGCGGTAGATAACAGCCAGGTGTAGAGGCAGCGGTGTGACAGACCTCATAGTAAGCACCTCAAACGATTTATATTTATTATTTATGTTAGGACTAAGGTTAAAGTTTTCGTTGTATATTAGTGCAACCCCCCCACCCCTTTTGAGCGGACGGGCAATGTGCGCATGTGTAAAGTTAGGAGGACATGCCTCATTTAGCGCAAAAAAGTCGTTTGGTTTAAGCCAGGTTTCGCTGAGACCGATGACGTTAAGATTGTTGTCTCTGATGATATCATTAACTAACAACGTTTTAGGAGACAATGATCTTATGTTTAAAAAACCTATATTATAGGTAGTGGGCTGTTTTAGGGAGTTTTTGATCAAATTATCCGTAGTAGCAATATTAATAATGTTGTGTTTATTATGCCCAGTGCATTTAGTATAGTTACGACCATATCTAGGAATTGATACGACAGGAATTTTCCGATTGTTTGATTGTTGCTTTGATAAACTGCACGCATCATAGTTAGCCACCTCAGTAACGGGGATTTTCCGATTGTTTGTTTGTTGCTTTGATAAACTGCACGCATCATAGTTAGCCACCTCAGTAACGGGGATTTTCCGATTGTTTGTTTGTTGCTTTGATAAACTGCACGCATCATAGTTAGCCACCTCAGTAAAACACATGTCCAACTCTGAAACACTCAAAGCAGAAAAAACTTGTTCTAATTTAACTGACTCCTTACCCAGACCAGTAGTCTCGCATTTTCCATCTAAATCCGTCTTCGGGATGGAGGAAAGTGGTGTTCTGTGGGGATTAGCCTTCTGCTTTATATATATATATATAGTCAAGGTTTTTCTGGTTTATCCGTTACACAGTGCTCAATACTGGGGTAGAGTGTAACATAGGTTAGGACAAAACAGAGACTATTTCATCCCTACAAGCCTGTTTAGCAGGTTTCCCTGCTCTTCAGGTGATTTTAGAATCCCCTGAAGAAACAAGTGCAAATGAAAGTACAGCTTTGCCAATTTAGTAATGATTTTTGCACATAAACTTTATACATACAGTATATATATATATATATATATATATATATATATATATATATATATATATATATATACATGTATAATGTATATTTGTTGTATTTATGGAATACATAAACAGAATACCTATTTTGAAAACATAATGATCCCTTTTTAACTACTTCCTATACATGTAAACATGTTATAATTTTACAAATTGAATGACAATCTTAAATGCTTTTTTTTAACAAAACACAGCAATCAATCAATCAATCAATCAATCAATCAATCACATGTACAGCATTTGTTTAAAATGCCTAATAATATAAATAACACATCCATCCATCCATCCATTTTCTACCGCTTATTTACTTTTGGGGTTGCAGGATAAATAACACATATCAAACTCAAATTATTATATGAAAGATAAGTAACCAAAAACAACCAAGGATGGTAAAAATAAATAAGAACCATAAATCAAGTTTCGAATTCCAGAGAGCAAAAGAGTGTTTTTCTGACTCATTCTATTTGGACAGAGCCTTGTATCTAAAGGTTCTTATCTCCTCAGAACTTGCAAACAGCTATTAAATCGATTAATACAATTTTTACACGGTGGACGCAGTTTTAATCAAATCAACAAAGGACTGGGAATTGAACCCTGTGGGACACCCCAAAGGAGAATAGCTAATGACGACTTTTTCTTTATCTGACTGAATACTTAGAAAAAGTGTTGAAACTTCTGTTTCATATCATCAATTCACAGAATTCTTAACTTTCCGTTGATACAATTTGTGTCCATTACTAAGATTCCCCATGTTGTAGAAGTCCTTTTTGTAGGATGAATTCATTAAAGGCCTACTGAAACCCACAACTACCGACCACGCAGTCTGATAGTTTATATATCAATGATGAAATATTAACATTGCAACACATGCCAATACGGCCTTTTTAGTTTACTAAATTGCAATTTTAAATTTCCCGCGGAGTTTCCTGTTGAAAACGTCGCGGAATGATGACTCGATGATGACGCGTGTTTGTCATGTTATTGGTTGGAGGGGACATATTAGCCCAGCACCACTTACGGCTAAAAGTCATCTCTTTTCATCGCGCAATTACACAGTTTTTTTGACATCTGTGTTGCTGAATCTTTTGCAATTTGTTCAATTAATATTGGCGCAGTCGAAGTAGAAAGATGAAAGTTTGAAGCTTTTAGCCTTTAGCCACACAAACACATTGTGTTTCCTTGTTTAAAATTCCCGGAGTTGAAGCTTTACTATGGATCAGAGCGGACAAGTGAACATGGATCCCGACTACATGTCAACCAGCAGTTTTCGGTGAGAGAATTGTGGAAATATGTCGCCTCTTGCCGGAGATCAGCGGAGCCAGCGTCCTCCCGCAGCTTTAAGGTACTATTCAATTCACTAAAACACTAGCAACACAATAGGCAGATAAGGGATTTACCAGAATTATCCTAGTAAATGTGTCTAAAAACATCTGAATCGCTCTCACTGCCATCGCCTTTTTTTTTTTTTTACTTTTTTTTTTTTTCTAGTCCTTCACTCTAAATTTCCTCATCCACAAATCTTTCATCCTCGCTCAAATTGATGGGAAAATTGTCGCTTTCTCGGTCCGAATAGCTCTAGCTGCTGCTGTTGGCTATGATTGTAAACAATGTGAGGATGTGAGGAGCCCTACAACCAGTACAGGCAAGGCTTTTTTATTAGCGAACTTTATCGTCGATGTTCACTACTAAATCCTTTCAGCAAAAATATGGCAATATCGCGAAATGATCAAGTATGACACATAGAATGGACCTGCTATCCCCGTTTAAATAAGAAAATCTTATTTCAGTAGGCCTTTAAGCATTGATTGGCATTGCTATCATATTGTAGGGTTTTTTTGTATTCTTGAATTATGGACAGCGGGAAAATTGGTGATATTCAGCAAGAGTAGTTCCAACCCGTTTTATAAACTAATCCTATCCTAATGGTGTGTTTTAGTGTAATGTACAGCATAATTCATTACTCCTTTGGTACTAGTAATTATTTCTAAAATACCAAAGAGCCATCTTTTCTTTTGCCGCCTCTGATTTATTCCCGCGCCCCTGGCCTGACGCCATCTTCCCAAGGTGTGACATTTCAAAATATTTATAGCTCTGGCACATTAAAAAAGGGTCTTCCTTTTTTTTTTTGAAGGTGACCGACTGCTCTTCACACGGCAGCGTAATTAATAGAATCAGCCGCTTTGCTATTTATACACACCGCATTCTCTCCAAAGTGCACAGACATTGGTTATGCACGGTGAGCTCATGGGCATACATTTTTGTACGCCTTGATGCGCCGCATTCCACGTGAAAGGCTCAAAAGTTGAATATTTTATTGATTCCATCTAAACCTTCTGTCCAAAGTGGCAATTAAAATTCAATTAAATTGACTGAAAGCGTCGTATTAAATTTCATCTCTTTATTATCTCCGAGATAATGCTGGAAGACAAGACTTGAATATAATTACATCCTTTTAAGATGATATCATCCCACTCGTCTACGATAAAAATGACACTTTGGGGTATACTTTCGATATTTCTTAACCGTAACTTTCTAATGAACACATTTTATGGGCGTTAAATCTACTGTTATCGGATGTTGCAATAAAGAGACACTGCGCTACACGCCAGGGAAGATGACGTTCAGAACTGCGTGTTTTGTCCCGTATTGCAAAAAATAACTGCAAGTTTTGCAATAAATTATGTAAATATGCAGTTTGCTGTATCAAAAAACAACACCTTTTTAACGTCATTCCAAAGTGGGTGGTGGTAGAAAGTTTGTGCTAGTCTTTGAAAATGGACGTTTTGGACATATATAAAATGGAGAAGATAATTGCTTCTATCAATTAAATTGGAAACATTTAGATGGATAGATGGATGGATGGACGGACGGACGGACGGACGGATGGATAGATAGACAGATGGATAGATAGATAGATAGATAGTACTTTATTTACTTATATTTACCTCATACTGGAAAAAACTGGGTATATTATGTCATGCCCTATAAGTCTGATTTTATTTTATCGAATTGGTGATTGTACCCGCTCGACATCCATTGCTTTCGGTCCCCTAGAGGGGGGGGTGTCCACTTCTGAGGTCCTCTCCAAGGTTTCTCATAGTCAGCATTGTCACTGGCGTCCCACTGGATGTGAATTCTCCCTGCCCACTGGGTGTGAGTTTTCCTCGTCCTTTTGTGGGTTCTTCCGAGGATGTTGTAGTCGTAATGATTTGTGCAGTCCTTTGAGACATTTGTGATTTGGGGCTATATAAATAAACATTGATTGATTGATTGATTGATACTGTTTAAAAAATAACAAATAAAAAAAGATTACTCCCCGTATGTCTATATACACTATATTGCCAAAAGTATTTGGCCACTCATCCAAGTGATCAGAATCAGGTGTCCTAATCACTTGGGCCGGCCACAGGTGTATAAAATCAAGCACATAGGCATGGAGTTTCTAGGAAACATTTGTGAAAGAATGGGCCGCTCTCAGGAGCCCAGTGATTTCTAGCCTGGAACTGTCCTAGGATGCCACCTGTGCAACACATCCAGTCGTGAAATTTCCTCACTCTTAAATATTACAAAGTCAACTGTCGGCTTTACTATAAGAAAATGGAAAAGTTTGGGAACAACAGCAACTCAGCCACCAAGTGGTAGGCCACGTAAACTGACAGAGAGGGGTCAGCGGAGGAATGATGGTGTTTTTTTTGTTTTTTTTTGGCGTTGTGCGCCTAAGTTCCAGTGAAATTAACTTTGAATGCTCCAGAATACCAAAACATTTCGGACAATTCCATGCTCCCAACTTTGTGAGAACAGTTTGGAGCGGGCCCCTTCCTCTTCCAACATGACAGTGCACCACTGCACAAAGCAAGGTCCATAAAGACATGGATGACAGACTCTTATGTAGAATAATTTGACTGGCCTGCACAGAGTCCTGACCTGAACACTATAGAATGAATTAGAACCGAGACTGAGAGCCAGGCCTTCTCGAACAACATTAGCGAGTGACCTCATCAATGCGCTTCTGGAAGAACGGTCGAAAATTCCTTTAAACACACTCCACAACTTTGTAGACAGCCTTACCAGAAGAGTTGAAGATGCAACAGCTGCAAAAGGTGGAAATACATCATATTGGACCCTATGGGTTAGGAATGGGATGGCACTTAAAAGTCACATGTGAGTTAAGGCAGGTGGCCAAATATTTTTGGCAATTTCATGAATGTTTTCTTTTTTTAAATTATTATATACTATCTGTTTATATTTCTTTATTTTATTTCTGATTATTATTAGTAGTAGTATTAATTATTATTATTATTTATTTATTTTTATTGATTTATCTGTAAATATTATTATTAATTTGTTTTGTTTTCTTGCTGTTTTTTTCTTTTTTGGGTGGGGGTGGCGTCTTTGGGATACAAACAAACAAATATTTTGCGATATAAACAAAATAATATTTTGACATTTAGGGCAGACAATATTTATGATGTATGCAAATATGATGTAATGGATAGGAGTGTCAGATTCTATATGTCAATACAAATTAAATGAAAAAAACAAAAGTATTTTCAGTCTTTAGTTTGTGTTTTTAGTGTCCTCACCTAACCAGTAATCGTCTTAATGCTCAATCTCCACCCATCCATCTATTTTCTACCGCTTGTCCGTTTCGGGGTCAATCGGTCAGCGCTGCTCAATCAGTTTTATCTCGTTTTCTGAAGAAAAAAAAAACAAGGTTTCCAAGCCAAGGGCCACTCATTCTTCAGAGTTCTTTGCTGTTATCTAGCTATTTACATACTTACTATCCATCCATGCTTGACATGCATTCAAGCTGCTAGTTATTACCGAGCATATCTCTTTTTGCTTCCAGTGTTTGCTTTGCTTGATAGTTCCTCAGCACCTCCCCATGCGTGCTGCCTCTGTGGCCAAGATATTCATTTGCCTGATATGAAAGCAGGCGCGCTTGCCCTGATCGCCAAAGACTGAGATGAAGAGTCGGTGGCAGCAAAAATTGAAAGGCACTGTCCTTTCTAAACATATCATTCAATATTGTTTGTCATGACAGTTAGGGAGGTAGTTGAATACATTGTTTTGACGACAGTGGTACCTCAGGATTAGGGTTGCAAAGGGGTGGAAACTTTCCGGAAATTTACCACGGGAAGTCAAAGGGGAACATTATCACAATTTCAAAAGGGTTAAAAAAAATAAAAATCAGTTCCCATTGGCTTGTTTTATTTTTTGAAGTTTTTTTCAAAATTTTACACCTCCCGCAATATCCCGAAAAACTGCTTTAAAGTGCCTGATTTTCACCATCGCTATATCCACCCGTCCATTTCCCTGTGACGTCATACAGGGCTGCCAATACAAACAACATGGCGGATACCATAGCAAGATATAGCGACATTAGCTCGGATTCAGACTCGGATTTCAGCGGCTTAAGCAATTCAACAGATTACGCATGTATTGAAACAGATGGTCGGAGTATGGAGGCAGAAAGCGAGAACGAAACTGAAGAAGAAATTGAAGCTATTGAGCGAATAGCTATTGACGCTATTCGGCCGTAGCATGGGTGTACCTAATGAAGTGGCCCATAGCATGGCTGCCTTATTACCATCGCCGGTAAAATGTGCAGACCAAACGATCAGGACTTTTGTATCTTGAGACACTGGAGCAACTTAAATCCGTCGATTGGTAAGTGTTTGTTTCGCATTAAATGTGGGTATCTAGTTTCAAATGCTGGCCCGACAAGCTCAGAGCAAAGAAAAGACGCTGCAGAAGATGGTGGCCTCAGGCCTGACTGAAAAAGTTGTGGATGACAAGACTCCGTCATTTATTTTCAAATGTACATACAGTTAGCGTAAATAGTATGTTAGCATCGATTAGCGTAGCATGTTAGCATCGATTAGCTGGCAGTCATGCCGTGACCAAATATGTCTGATTAGCACATAAGTGAACAACATCAACAAAACTCACCTTCGTGATTTCGTTGACTTAATCGTTGCAAATGCATCTGCAGGTTATCCATACATCTCTGTGCCATGTCTGTCTTAGCATCGCCGGTCAAATGTGAAGACACTCTGGCAAATTCAATGGGGGTCTGGCGGCAGATTTTTTGCCAGTGGTGCAACTTGAATCCCTCCCTGTTAGTGTTGTTACACCCTCCGACAACACACAGATGAGGCATGATGTCTCCAAGGTTCCAAAAAAATGTTGGAAAAAAACGGAAAATAACAGAGCTGAGACCCGGTGTTTGTAATGTGAAAATGAAAATGGCGGGTGTGTTACCTCGGTGACGTCACGTCATCGCTAAAAGACCGATAAACAGAAAGGCGTTTAATTTGCCAAAATTCACCCATTTAGAGTTCGGAAATCGGTTAAAAAAATGCATGGTCTTTTTTCTGCAACATCAAGGTATATATTGACGCTTGCATATGTTTGGTGACAATGTTCCCCTTTAACCTGGGGGAGTTTGGAAATTTTTACAATTTTTTTATTATTCAAAGTTGGACACCGTCCATTTTATTCTGTAGAATAAGAAGAGAAGATTGCACAACACTAATGCAATGCCACACACAGATATAAATATTCAGCTAAAACATTGGAGTTGTCTTTGAAAATATTTTTATTGACGGAAAAATGAATAAAAATAGGCTATCAGCATGCTAAATTAAAATATAACCTACATTCTTGTATGACAACAGAATGGCTAGCAGAACAAAACGCAGAGGAAACTACACGTTTTGATTACTGTTTGCTAGTTGAACTTTACAGATCACAAAAAAGGTTTATTCTGATCGCTGACGTTGTTAGCATAAATGAATGGGATTTAACATAGAGAAAATTAGCATCACAGCTAACAGAGAAATATTTTCGGTTCATTATGAGACTGTGGTGGTACGTAAACCTAGCTAGCTAGAGATATTGACCCCAAAATCATTTAACGGTATAGCTCGGTTGGTAAAGCGGCAGTGCCAGCAACTTCAGGGTTGCAGGTTCGATCACCGCTTCCGCCATCCTAGTAACTTCTGTTGTGTCCTTGGGCAAGACACTGTACTCACCTGCTCCCAGTGCCAACCACACTGGTTTAAAAAAAAATGTAGTTTAGATATTGGGTTTCACAATGTAAAGCGCTTTGAGTCACTTGAGAAAAGCGCTATATAAATATAATTCACTTCAGAATTCACAACATGTACAGGAACAGCTGGATAGCTTGAGTCGAAGTCTGCTGGAGTAATCTAGTCATGCAGTAACAAGCAATTACACCTCTATTAAACTTAAATACCATATATCAGATATGTTTACCCCAGTAATATTATCAAAACTTACCTGACTGGATGAAGTCCTTAGGCTCAAATACTAGTGTAGCCTTTAGTGTGTAGTATGCTGGGAATTATCCATGCATGTGATGGAGGAATGCACAGTGAAGGGTTGAAATTCAACTGAAATTGCATTAAATCAGGTTGTTTTATCTAATAATCATGCTGCAAAATCTAGCATGTTTGCATTCAATGTTTATTCCCATTAATTTCCAATGAATTCCCGTTAATTCCCATGGAAAGTTTCCAGGTTTGAATATTCCCCGCATTTTGCAACCCTACTCAGGATACAAGTTTAATTGCTCATGGGGGGGATCTTAACCCAAAATTGTTGCTCGTAACCAAAAGCAAAACAGTTAACTCGACAGTTAAAGACAACTCCCTTTTTAGACTAGTTGATCTGCCGTTTCTTTTCTTTTTCTTCTATGTCCCACTCTCCCTTGTGGAGGGGGTCCGGTCCGATCCGGTGGCCATGTACTGCTTGCCTGTGTATCGGCTGGGGACATCTCTGCGCTGCTGATCCGCCTCCGCTTGGGATGGTTTCCTGCTGGCTCCGCTGTGAACGGGACTCTCGCTGCTGTGTTGGATCCGCTTTGGACTGGACTCTCGCGACTGTTTTGGATCCTTTATGGATTGAACTTTCACAGTATCATGTTGAACTTTCACAGTATCATGTTAGACCCGCTCGACATCCATTGCTTTCCTCCTCTCCAAGGTTCTCCTAGTCATCATTGTCACCGACGTCCCACTGGGTCATTATTGTCACCGATGTCCCACTGGGTGTGAGTTTTCCTTGCCCTTATGTGGGCCTACCGAGGATGTCGTAGTGGTTTGTGCAGCCCTTTGAGACACTAGTAATTTAGGGCTGTATAAGTAAACATTGATTGATTGATTGATTGAAAAAATGTTGAAGTTGGGCACTTGTATCGAAAGGAACCACTATCGTGGTAGCCATTTTTGTGTTGTTCATATTTCGGTAGTCCTGCATATATTTAGTTTAATTTATTATTTGGGTAATACTTTAGTATGGGGAACATATTAACCCCTAATTAGTTGCTTATTAAGGTAACTGTCACGTTGTTGGCGCATTGTGATGCGTGTGGAGTCACCCCAAGATGCACAAGGACCAGACAGGCAGGAATAGCAGGTAAGACTTGATAATATATAAAGGCAAAATAAAGCGCGTGCTTACGCACGGGAAGCTAACGCTAAACTTAGCATGAGACAAAGTCCAAAAAGTGACGTGCCGAGCGCACGCGAAGCCAAGACGAGACTTAGCACATGTAAAGACATAAAGGATAATACCAACATGAGAGTTGCATGAAGCAAACAACGGACCAAGACCGAACAAAGGGCGAATGCAGGCTTAAATACAGAAACAATAATCAGAACACAGGTGGGACAAATGAGAAACCATGGAAACAAGATAAAACAGAAAGTGCAAAAACAAAGTACAGGAAGAGTCCAAAACGATCGACAAAACACAAAAGGACCCAGAAACCAAAACCATATATGATCCGGGCGCCGGATCACAACAGTAACAAATACCTAATTTAGAGTTGTATGGACACTAGGGGAACATATAAGGGTTAGGGTTACTAATAAGCAATAATTCTGAAGTTATTGACGGAGGACTCTTTCTTAATGGCTTACAGGTTGTATAATAAGGCCATGCAGAATAAGGTATTAATAATGACTGATTAAGAGCCAATATATTACTAATAGATAAGCAACTAATTTATGGTGAATATGTTTCCCATACTAAAGTGTTACCATGATTTGTTGCTTGATGAATACTTGGGCCTACTGCACTTTGGTCTTGGTCATTATGGTTTTGGTAGCCATTTTTGTCTTATTTATATTTATCTGGTACTGCATATATTAAGTTAGATTATTATTATTTTTAATTAGAAAGGCATCTACATTCTGTGTCATTTACAGCAGTGGTCTCCAACCACCGGTACCAGGCCACAGAATAATGTTTTATTATTATTATTATTATTTTATTATTATTAAATCAACATAAAAAACACAAGATACACTTACAATTAGTCCACCAACCCAAAAAAACTCCCTTTTTCATCACAACCCTTCCCCCCAACCACTCCCCCACCCACCGGGCCGCGGGACAAATTATCAAGCGTTGACCGGTCCGCAGCAACAAAAACGTTGGGGACCACTGATTTACAGCACTATTTATCAATCAATCAATGTTCATTTATATAGCCCTGAATCACTAGTGTCTCAAAGGGCTGCACAAACCACAACGCAAACCACTACGACATCCTCGGTAGAGCCCACATAAGGGCAAGGAAAACTCACACCCAGTGGGACGTCGGTGACAATGATGACTATAAGAACCTTGGAGAGGACCACATATGTGTGCAAACTCCCCCTCCCCCCCCCCTCTAGGGGACCGAAAGAAATGGATGTCGAGCGTGTCTACTATGATACTCTGAAAAGTTCAGTCCATAGTGGATCCAACACAGCCGCGAGAGTCCAGTCCATAGCGGAGCCAGCAGGAAACCATCCCAAGTGGAGGCGGATCAGCAGCGCAGAGATGTCCCCAGTCGATACACAGGCGAGCGGTCCATCCTGGGTCCTGACTCCAGACGAGTGGTCCATCCTGGGTACATATTCTGGACAGCCAGAACTTCATCCATGGACATTGGACCGGACCCCCTCCACAAGGGAGAGTGGGACATAAGTAAAAAAGAAAAGAAACGGCAGATCAACTGGTCCAAAAAGGTAGTCTATTTGAAGGCTAGAGTATACAAATGAGTTTTAAGATGAGACTTAAATGTTTCTACTGACGAAAGCATACAGGGGCGCACAAGTGAAATTTAAATTGATTGGACAAATGTCGGTTGGAGAGACTGTTGATGAAAAAAAAAAAATTTTTACCACTTCTTACGCAACACTTGAGCCTTACTTTTGTTCATAGCTTTGTATGCAGTCAAAGTTGTTTTTTTTAATCTTGGATGAAATGTTGGAAAGAAGACCTTTTTTTTTTTTTTTTTGCAAATGAGGCTATTTTTGGAGAGACTTAAGTTGTAGTCGTATGAAAGTGCACCACCTGTCCTGACTCAGCCCACGGCCTTTGGTTTAGAACCCTGGAAAGCTCGGAAAAGCCGATACAATTATGTTTAGATTTGTGTTGATAACGTCGAGTTTGATCCGACATCCCTATCAACAAATCGATTTTTTTGTAATTGCCATGTCTAGGCTCTTTTTGGCACTTCCATATCTCTTGTATCGGCTTGAAATTGTCGATGCATTTTAATCTAAACATTTTTAATGGTTTGGTGGTGTGATTTAATGGCGTCATTTTCAGGGGTTAGAGTGGGTGCTGTGTCATAAGTCAACTCACTCAACATTTCCCAGCAGGAAGTTGTGTTCCTGCACATTTTTTCAGTACAATAATGTATACTGTATGCCTGGAATTGTTCCGTTAATGCAGAGTTTCTTAACCATAGGGCTATGCCGCGAGCAACCCCAAGAGGGCCGTTAAAATCTGTGTTTTTTAGCTGTGCTCAATATGTGCCGCAGCGGCACTCAGTTGTAATTAATTTTTCCACCACCTGTGGCAGTAATGACTAGGGATGTCTCGATACAACTTTTTCACTTCCGATACGATACCGATATTGTAGCCTTGAGTATTTGCCGATACCGATATCAATACGATACGAAATAGGCACGAATCATACATATATTTATTCCTTATTTTGTTTTGTAGAATGTTAGAAAAGGCTTGATAAAGTGATGTTACTGTTACTGATGTTGTAGTGTTAAAACAGAAAACAATAGTCAGCAAGAGTAGGTATAGGAAAAACTGACCCATTTATTATTAACCAATTGGTTACATAAATTTTAACCTTCAACATAAGAGTATTACCTCAACAAATCCAATAAAAACAAAATGTTATATTTAAAGTGCAAAATAACCACTAATACCAACATAATTATACAATTGAAAAGAATAAATTAAAAATAAATTAGAAGACCCTGAAAAATAACCTAAATAAATCCAATAAAAAAAAAAAACGTTTTAAAGTGCAAACAATTCAAGTTCACTTCAGTTATTTTTTTACTGTCAGCATATGTTGGAAACAACTGTGGGCAGGGACAAAAAACACAAAAACCACACAATATTGTCCACTGTCCAACTGCTCTAAATTAAGAGTTCACAGCTCCAGTTTCACTGACTGACTATGCCCAAAACAATGTAGTAATTACTCTTTGTCTTCACTGAAGAATAGTGTAAACACAATAAACATATCACTCTAATAACAAGAGCATAAAACAAATAATAATCAGTCAGTGCTGACTACCCTTACTACTCCTCCTCCTCCTTCTCCACTTTCTGCAGTCCGAGCATAATGTGGAGATTTTTTTTTAAGAAGATAAGCATTTCGGCATGCTGTGAGTTAAAATACTTCCACACAGCTGACATCACTACACTTTGCTGGGCACACGCGTTGTCGTTGTTGTGATCACGTGGGCTGTGCATGCTGGATCAGAGACGCTCTTCTTCCGCGGCCGCCACCAACGTTAATTAAGGGGCATTGCCGCCGCCTACTGTGTTGGAGTGTGATCAAACCAGTCACCTATTATAGAAGTGCTGCAGCGGCAAATTGACAGCTTATATCGGAGCGCTTATATCGGAGTTTTTAGATTCAGTCCGATAAAATCCGATATTCACTTTTTTGGCCAATATCGAACCGATTTCCGATATCAATATCGGATCGGGACATCCCTAGTAATGACAATATCAAACACACAAAAGAAGTCTAGAGCTAAAGTCCGAAAGTGCAAAAATTATGACCAAAGTGGTAAAGCTGTATTTTCATACGCACTTTAATTTCATTGACCGTTTGGTTGAAAACATCCCTCCATCTATTTTCTACCGCTTGTCCCTTTTTGGGGTGGCGGGGCGTGTGCTGGAGCCAATCTCAGCTGCATTCGGGCGGAAGGCGGTGTACACCCTGGACAAGTCGCCACCTCATCGCAGGGCCAACACATTCACACTCACATTCATACACTCGGGCCATTTTAGTGTTGCCAATCAACCTATCTCCAGGTGCACAAAAACTAATTAATTATTAATTTAGTTTATTTATTTCAGCTCAACTTGATTGCATGTAAAATATTTTTTCGTCATTTATGAGTCCCTTCTTTGGATCATGGATAATTTCATTGTTGGCGGTAACTTATAAATACTGAGAAGGGCTGAACAAAAATGGCACCGAAAAGGAAATCATGTACTGCAGATTACAAGCTGGACATAGTGAAATATGCAGCAGAAAACGACAAGAGGAAGCGGCGCATGCCTTTGGAGTTGGCAGAGTTGTTTAGAAGCGACATCGAGGAAGAAGATTTATCGGATTTATCGATTAGAAGTGACAGATTGTTTGGTAAACGTATGGCATGTTCTATATGTTATAGTTGTTTGTCTGGGCGAATGTGGAAAATACTGTCAAAGCGCTTTGGGCTCCTTAAAAAGGGGTAGAAAAGCGCTATACAAGTACAACCCATTTACCATTTACCATATTATGTAACGTCAACATACCAGGCACGTTTGTTATTCATACGTCATGTAACGTACACTCTTTCAGTGTCACACCTAAGGATCATGTTTTGTTTTTGTCATGTTTGGTCATGTTATGTTTTGTTTTTTGGACACTCAGTTCTGTTTTTTGCACTTCCTGGTTTGTTTTCGTCTCCATGCCACGAACGTTTTTGGTTTGTTATTCATGCCACAGCGCAAGTGTTTTTGTTTCACGTTTAGAGTTTACAGCCTTTGTTTTAGTCCAGGGGTTGGGAACCTTTTTGGCTGAGAGAGCCAAGAAGCCAAAATATTTTAAAAAGTATTTACGTGAGAGCCATATAATATTTTTTTAACACTGAACACAATTAAACACGTGCATTTTTAAGTAAGACCAACATTTCTAGAGTATAATAGGTCTCATTTTCTTTGTAATAATATTTTTATTCTGAAGCTAACTGTGTGTGTGTGTGTGGGGGTGGGGGGGGGAGTGGCCTGCGGACCTGCAGCAAAGCGGGGTGTTTCCAGGATCGGCCTCAAAATCAGTGACAGGTGTATAGATGGCCCCTTGTTATCCCTTGTTAGAGACGGCGTGGCGCATTGGGAGAGTGGCCGTGCGCAACCCGAGGGTCCCTGGTTCAATCCCCACCTAGTACCAACCTCGTCACGTCCGTTGTGTCCTGAGCAAGACACTTCACCCTTGCTCCTGATGGGTGCTGGTTGGCGCCTTGCATGGCAGCTCCCTCCATCAGTGTGTGAATGTGTGTGTGAATGGGTAAATGTGGAAGTAGTGTCAAAGCGCTTTGAGTACCTTGAAGGTAGAAAAGCGCTATACAAGTACAACCTATTTATCATTTATTTAATCACCTGTCACTCTGTTATAAGCAGCAGCCAGGAGGAGAGACAGGTTTGGAGCTGGAGCCAAAGCACGAGCGAGGGCGAAAGAGAAAACGACAATTGCTGGAAAGCAACAATTGCTGGAAAGCAACTGAGAGACTTATTGAAAAATAAAACAATATTGCAAGCCTGAAACAGGCTCTCATGTCAGTGCTTGGTGGTGGTCTGAAGAACCCCCAGGAGTGCAAGCCCCACAGTAACCAATAATAAATAAATACCTTCTTACCATTAACACAACTTCTTCAACAGGTGCGGTAGAAAATGAATGGATTGATTAAAAATGCATGAGAATGTTTTATAATTTGAACGTTATTTTTAACACTGTGATTACAAGTGGAATTATTCATTACTTATCGTGTTAAGCAATGTCAGCTCAGATTTATCCGAGAGCCAGATGCTGTCAACAAAAGAGCCGCATTCGGCTCTAGAGCCATAGGTTCCCTACCCCTGTTCTAGTCATTTGTTTTTGTAGCCAAGTATTTGTTCTCCGCCATTGTGCACGCCCTTTGTTCGCCTTTTTGTAGTTTGTTTGTGTTAGTGTTGATAAATCAAGATGTTCTTACATTCACGTCTGGCTTGTCCTAAATATCCTCTGCGTTGAAGAAACAAGCACAGTCCAAGTCCATGCTGACATTCAGTCTGTTGTTCACCATTCTTTATTTATTTTAAAGGCCTACTGAAATGAGATTTTCTTATTTAAACGGGGATAGCAGGTCCATTCTATGTGTCATACTTGATCATTTCGCGATATTGCCATATTTTTGCTGAAAGGATTTAGTAGAGAACATCCACGATAAAGTTCGCAACTTTCGGTGCTAAGAGAAAAGCCCTGCCTCTACCGGAAGTCGCAGACGATGATGTCACATGTTGATGGCTCCTCACATTTTCACATTGATTTTAATGGGAGCCTCCAACAAAAACAGCTATTTGGACCGAGAAAACGACAATTTCCCCATTAATTTGAGCGTGGATGAAAGATTCGTGTTTGAGGACATTGATATCGATTGCATTGAGACGGATTCATATGTTTTTAAAGACATTTACTAGGATAACTCTGGGAAATCCGTTATCCTTCTATTGTGTTGCTAGTGTTTTAGTGAGTTTAACAGTACCTGATAGTCGGAGGTGTACGTCCAGTGTCTCAGGCAAGTCGACGGCAGCTGTATGGGCGGCACAAGTTCAGCTGATATCCGGTAAGAAGTGACTTTTTACCACAATTTTTTCACCGAAACCTGCTGGTTGACATTCGGTTGGGATGCATGTTCGCTGTGATCCATAGTAAATGTTCACCTTTGTGAATTTTAAACAAGGAATCACCGTGTGTTTGTGTGGCTAAAGGCTAAAGCTTCCCAATTCCATCTTTCTACTTGGGCTTCTCCATTATTAATTGAACAAATTGCAAAGGATTCAGCAACACAGATGTCCAAAATACTGTGTAATTATGCCGTTAAAGCAGACGACTTTTAGCTGTGTGTGTGCGCAGCGCTCATATTCCTAACAGTCCGTGACGTCAAGCGTACACGTCATCATTACGCGACGTTTTCAAGAAAAAACTCCCGGGAAAATTTAAAATTGCAATTTAGTAAACTAGAAAAGCCGTATTGGCATGTGTTGCAATGTTAATATTTCATCATTGATATATAAACTATCAGACTGCGTGGTCGGTAGTAGTGGGTTTCAGTAGGCCTTTAAATTGCCTTTCAAATGTCTATTCTTGGTGTTGGATTTTATCAAATAAATTTCCCCCAAAAATGCGACTTATGCGATGTATATATGTTTTTTTCCTTCTTTATTATGCATTTTCGGCTGGTGCGATTTATACTCCGGAGCGATTTATAATCCAAAAAATACAGTAAATAAAATTGACTTGACTAGGTCCAGAACTAAAAAAAAAAAGTGTCAATGTTGTCAACATTAAAAGGGCCCTCATACAGTTGTGATCAAAATTATTCAACCCCCACACAATTTTGGTGTTTTAGCAAGTTGGACATTTATTCCGTATTTTGTTTATAGTCATATCAAATAAAGATGCATTAAATAGACAAATGCAACTTGAATTACAACATTATATTTTGTAACATACCAAACATTGTCATTTCTCATAATATCTCATTGACAAAATTATTCAACTCCTTGAAGATCATAACTCTTAAGAACAGAATTTGAGAAAGGTCTTTTCAATCTTTTCAAACACCTGTAGATGTGATTAGAACCATAACAAGCAACAATCAAACTGATTGAAAAAGACTGTGACGCTCAGCTTCTTGTAGATGGTCAATGGTGTATTTGCAACATGGTGAAGTCCAGGGAGTGGTCAAAGAAGTCAAGAGAGGAGGTAATTACTCTTCATAAGAAAGGATATGGATAGAAGAAAATAGCAAAGACTTCCAAGAGACACAGTTGGGAGCATAATTCGCAAGTTTAAAGCTAAAGGCACAGTGGAAACACTACCTGGGCGTGGTAGAAAGAGGATGCTGTGTGCAGTACAGTGGTGAAAAACTCCCGGGTAACAGCTGAGGAACTACAACAGGACATTGCAGAGGGGGGAACGCAGGTTTCGTCCCAGACAATAAGGCACGCACTACGAGATGAAGGCCTCCATGCCAGAACTCCCAGGCGCACCTCAGTTCTGACTACCAGGCACAAGGAAAATATACTCCAGTATGCCAAAAATCATCTGGACAAACCCCAAAAGTTTTGGGAAACTGTTCTATGGAGTGATGAGACAAAACTGGAACTCTTTGGGCTTATGAATCAACGTTATGTCTGGAGGAGAAAAAAATGAAGCTTACAAAGAGAACAACACCTTGCCTATTGTTTAGCATGGTGGGGGGGTTGTTTCCCTGCCTCAGGTATCGGGAATCTCCAGCGCGTTCAAGGCATTATGAATTCTATTTCCTACCAGGATATATTAGCTGCAAATTTCATGAAGTCAGTGACGAAGCTGAGGCTGGGGAGACGTTGGACCTTCCAACAGGACAAGGATCCCAAGCATACCTCCAAATCAACACCAGAGTGGTTCCAGAAGAAGGGCTGGAAGACTCTGGAGTGGCCTTCACAGTCGCCAGACCTAAATCCTATAGAAAACCTGTGGTGGGACTTGAAGAAGGCAGTTGCAGCACGCAAGCCCAAGAATATGAATGAACTGGAGGCCTTTGCCCAAGAGGAATGGGCTAAAATACCTGTAGATGGTTGCAAGAAGCTTGTGTCCGGTTATGTATCACCTTTGAAGGATGTCATTACTGCCAAAGGGTGTTCTACTATGTGGGGCGGTATAGCTCGGTTGGTAGAGTGGCCATGCCAGCAACTTGAGGGTTGCAGGTTCGATTCCCGCTTCTGCCATCCTAGTCACTGCCGTCGTGTCCTTGGGCAAGACACTTTACCCACCTGCTCCCAGTGCCACCCACACTGGTTTAAATGTAACTTAGATATTGGGTTTCACTATGTAAAGCGCTTTGAGTCACTAGAGAAAAGCGCTATATAAATATAATTAACTTCACTTCACTACTAAAGATGCATGTAACTAGGGGGTTGAATCATTTTGTCAATGAGATATTAGGAAAAATGTCCTTTTTTGGTGTTTTGTAAAATACAGTGTTACAATTTAAGTTGCATTTGTCTATTTGACACATCTTTATTTGATATTAGATTAGATAGTACTTTATTCATTCCGTCAGGAGAGTTCCTTCAGGAAAATTACAATTTTCAGCACAATCCCATTCAAGATCAGACAAACATTACAGGGAGACAGAACAGGATCGCTGACGGGTCTGCCGGCTTCCAGCGCCCCTTACAAAAAAAGATGAGATACAGGTAAACAAGGGGGCGGGGGGAAAAATAGAAGATTAAAATGAAATAAATAAAAAAATCGGTCTTAGCCTGGGCCTTGGAGAGGGGGTGCAGACAGAGGCCAAGGGTAAAAAACAAACAAAAAAACAAAACAAACAAAAAACAACAACTCATAGCCATAGTACACATCCCTCTTCCATGTGTGTAAGAGGGAAACATCAAACATCAAAGAACACAGAGGACATTAAAGACATTAAAGCAGCAGATACAAGCAGACACTTCTACATACAGCTATGAATAAAAAGTAAAGAAACACACTGTGGTGGCCTCCGCGGTGATCCACGCCATCGTCCGCTGGGGAGGAGGGAGCATGGCCAGAGACAGGAGCAGACCCAACAAAGAAACCAAGACAGCTGACTCCAATCTCGGCCAGTGACTATAAACTATAAACAAAATACGGAATAAATGTCCAACTTGCTAAAACACCAAAATTGTGTGGGGGTTGAATAATTCTGATCACAACCGTAAATGTTGCCAAGAGAACCCATGGCTTCCATGTGTACTAATGCTACTATTCATCTCGTTCCAACAATTGGATATTCTGCAGTGCCGCCATCCATCACGGAGTCTAATATATGCTTGAAGTAACACGAGAGTCTCCACTCCAATGCATCCTCATGGTTAAAAGGCGACAATAAGACGGCGTCGCGAGATAGCGACTTCCTCCCGTCATGTAGCAGCCCATCTGGCTTTATTTTGTTTGAGTATATGGCTCACTCATCCCAGGTTTTATTGTCCTCCATCATCCCCCCCCCTACCCCCCTCCCACCCCCCTCTTCGCCGCCATAACACAGGCAAGTTGGAGACTCCACACACGGTAATTTAAAGCCGTTATGGAATCGCAATTTCAGGGCTCAGTGCTTGTTTTTCTAGAATGTACTCAAGGAATTAGCCACTCCAGCCACAAATCAGCTGAATTTATGCACAGTTGTAATACACTTTATGGGCTCATGGTACATTGCTTCAAAAACAGCAGATGTGAAATTATGATAAATATAATGAGGAGGTTTTTTTTTTTTTTTTTTTTTTTTATTCCTCCTCCTCTCCCCTACCCTCGCTTTTCCCGCACTCTTCGCCGGCGAAGGATGTGAAGCGTGTTTGCTTACCCCGTACAATGCATTTAATGTCTTAGTAAGGGCCCGCCGACGAAACCTGATTAATGTCCTCATCTCTTTTATTAAAGATAAGCGTGCCGCTGCAGTCGGGAGATAGAGAGAGCGCCGTAAATCTCGGGGCAAAATGAGCAGTCAGATAATCACGCATCAGAAATGAAATCTACATACATTAACACTCGCAGACACTCTGTGGGCGAATGTAAACACGGCCGACGCCATCGGCGCCGACTCCATTTACCCGGCGATTCCAGCTCGTGCCCCCCCCCCCCCCCCCCCCCCCACCCACCGTCCACCACGTGTCCACGCCGTCATTACGCTGATAGATGACGGAGGCAATTAAGCATCACCCTGAACGGGATGTAATGTTGCTCCATCCTTTTGGATTAATCAAGGCGCGCGTTAGACAGTGATGGCCGACCCTGCGACTTGCTGACAAAGTCGTTCTTCATCCCGTGTTTGGGGGAAAGGGGGGGGGGGGGGGGGGATTGGGATCCCCAGGCTCCCTAATGCGCCTTCGAGGCACCCTGGCGGAAACCCCCCGTGTCATTTATTCCCTTTCCCCGTCCCTGACAGCTATCAAGCTGTCTTCTCCCGGCAAAAGGAACATTATCTAAACTCCCAAGATGCCCCAAGCTCGGAAGTGGCGGTCGCACACCAGCGGATGTGCGAGCGGTGTTTTTCAACCACTAGTGCGCCGTGAGTTTGCAGTCTGGTGTGCCGTGAAAGATTATCCATCCTATCTTGCCGATTGTATTGTACCATATGTCCCGGCAAGAAATCTGCGTTCAAAAGACTCCGGCTTATTAGTGATTCCTAAAGCCCAAAAAAAGTCTGCGGGCTATAGAGCGTTTTCCGTTCGGGCTCCAGTACTCCGGAATGCCCTCCCGGTAACAGTTCAAGATACTACCTCAGTAGAAGCATTTAAGTCTCACCTTAAAACTCATCTGTATACTCTAGCCTTTAAATAGACCTCCTTTTTAGACCAGTTGATCTGCCGCTTATTTTAGTTTTTCTCCTATGTCCCCCCCCTCCCTTGCGGAGGGGGTCCGGTGCGATGACCATGGATGAAGTACTGGCTGTCCAGAGTCGATACCCAGGATGGACCGCTCGTCGGGACGCAGGATGGACCGCTCGCCTGTGTATCGGTTGGGGACATCTCTACGCTGCTGATCCACCTCCGCTTGGGATGGTTTCCTGTGGACGGGAGTCTCGCTAGTGTCTTGGATCCGCTTTGAACTGAACTCTCGCGGCTGTGTTGGAGCCACTATGGATTGAACTTTCACAGTATCATGTTAGACCCGCTCGACATCCATTGCTTTCGGTCCTCTAGAGGGGGGGGTTGCCCACATCTGAGTTCCTCTCCAAGGTTTCTCATAGTCAGCATTGTCACTGGCGTCCCACTGGATGTGAATTCTCCCTGCCCACTGGGTCTGAGTTTTCCTTGCCCTTTTGTGGGTTCTTCCGAGGATGTCGTAGTCGTAATGGTTTGTAACGTCCTTTGAGACATTTGTGATTTAGGGCTATATAAATAAACATTGATTGATTGATTGATATCTAATTTCACCTCGTGGAGGTCTACACTGCAAAAACTGAAACCTAAGGACAGTATTTTTCCGATTATAAGTCGCTCCGGAGCATACTTCGCACCGGCCAAAAATGTATAATAAAGAAGGAAAAAAACAAACATACGTCGCACTGGTGGCGACTTGTCCAGGGTGAACCCTGCCTTCCGCCCGATTGTAGCTGAGATAGGCTCAGCAACAATTCGGGGTCGCCACCCCCCGCAAACGCGAAGGGAGTAAGCAGTAAAAAATGGATGGATGGGTTAAAAAGTTTTTTACAAACCAGTACTTATAGTCTGCAAAGTACTGTCACGTTCGGTTCGCAAGTTGCTGCGGGGTTCGTTCTCCCGAAATGCAGACGGACCACTCCGGACATGCCGTGCAGGTTTGAACAATATCTATTCCACAAAATATCAAAGTAGTACAAAAAAACAGAAAACAAGTCGCACTCGAAGCTAATGCTACTAATAGCATGGACTATGGACAAGAAATAAACATGTAACTTTGGCATGAAACAAACAACTTGCATGAAGCAAATAAAACTGAGGTGGACACGGCATGAAGCGAACAAACAGCATAAACTGTGGCGTTGCATGAAACAACGACGTCAGCCCGACTGATCGGCAATGGCAGGCTTAAATAATGCCTCTGATTAATGCTCGGGTAGCAGGTGAGCGGCCGAACACTAATCAGAGACAGGTGGACATAATGAGCAACCATGGCAACCAAAACAAGCTCAGAAAGGTGCACAAACAGGAACTAAAGGAGTCCAAAACTAACAGAACATAACTAAACAAACCATGATCGGCAGAGTAACCATGTAATACTCTTAAAAATCTGTAGGTGGCACCCTGTAGCTAATTGCTTTGTAAATGTCGGAAACAGCGAGAGGCAGCGTGCAGTTATAAAGGTGTCTAATTCTAAAACCAAAAATAAACAAAAGGTGAGAGTCCCTAAGAAAAGGCATTGAAGCTTAGGGAAGGCTGTGCAAAAAGAAATTAAAACTGAACTGGCCACAAAGTAAACAGAAACAGAATGCTGGACGACAGCAAAGACTTACTGTGGAATAAAGACGGCGTCCACACATACTTGCCAACCCTACTGATTTTCCCGGGGGACTCACGATTTCTAGTACCCCTCCCGAAAACCTCACGGGGCAACCATTCTCCTAAATTTCTCCAGATTTCCACCCGGTCAACAATATTGGGGGCGTGCCTTATATTATATTATTATATGATATATGTCTCCGTTATCCATAGGTATATCTATAACCCATAAATCCGGCAGGCGTGGGGCAATTTCTCAGTGTGTGTTAATTCCAGCCGGTACGTTAATACACTCACAGACAACATCCGGATTCCCATCATGCATTGCTTCAAAACTACGGCAAGTAGTAATGTCCAAAAACATAAAAGAGACAAAGCAGAAGAACGAAGAAGAGACTTGTCGACGACGAGTAAGAAGAAGTACGCTTGCAAGTTCCAAAATGATTGGAAAAAATCATTTCAGTTCATCCAGGACAGCTCGAAGGGGAGGGTGAATACTGCCTGCAAATTTTGTAGATCAGACTTCTCCATTGAACACGGTGGCCGAACGGATATACTCATTCAAGAACGGATTATGTAAATGTATATATATATATATATATATATATATATATATATATATATATATATATATATATATATATATATATATATATATATATATATATATATATATATTCTCCCGAATTCGGAGGTCTCAAGGTTGGCAAGTATGAGAACATGTGGTGCAAATAGTGAAATATTTTCTTCTGAAATGGTGAAGGCGTACAGCACGATCAATGCCATGTTTCTTAACAACCAGAAAAAGGGGCGTTTCCGACAGACCATAGGAAAAAATTAGCGCTTGATTTGCTCACCCTAACCCACTTACAGCACAACGTTTTATAAAATGTATTTATAAGATATATTGTTTTATCCCATACTTACCGACCCGCCTGGATTTTCCGGCAGATTCCCGAAATTCAGAACCTCTCCCGAAAATATCCCAAAATTCAGCTGGAGCTGGAAGCCACTCCCCCTCCAGCTCAAACATGCACAGTTCGAAGCATTTAAAGTCATTTTTAAAAACGACTGCTAATCCTCCTCCTTTTCGACCGGACGACCGCTGAGAATTAAAGTAGGAACACTCCGGAGGCAGAAGTTCATTAAGAGGGGCGGACTCACCGGCTCTCAGCCATGTTTCCGTCACACAGAGGAAGTCAAGTCCGCGGAAAGTGATAAACGTTTTTTTTTTGTCAAAGATCTTGTGTTCACAAGACCGAACCTGGCGGGGGCCAGCACGTCCAAGGGCGCAGCTAATCCAAATGGGGCCGGACACACAGCCGTCAGGTGGCGGGGGAGAGGAGCCACGAGGCGGGAAAGGAAGGCAGGAATCCAGCCAGGTGAAAAAGCTGACTGGGACGTCGAAAAACCAACGTCGAAGTTGATCATATCAGTGGGAAAGGGGCAAAGATCCAACAGTGTTTGGCGGTCATACACAAGCAGTGAGCTGACAAAGACGAAAATAGACGCAAACAACACAAAAACGAACAGATCTGACAGCGAGAGACGGCAGGGCAAAGCACACACTGGCGCCATCTTCTGGAAACTTGGAAGTGACGTTACTCAAATAGTGAAAGGTTAGTGTTGTTGTTGTTTTTTAGTAACCAGCAAGGACAGTACAGTTAGTAGAACAACTGTGTTTTTATTAGTGTGTATTTGATAGGTGCCGTCTGAAATTCAACTATTTCTTTTATTTATATATATAATATAATATATATATAGCTAGAATTCACTGAAAGTTAAGTATTTCATATATATATATATATATATATGTATATATATATATATATATATATATGAAATATATATAAAATACTCGAGTTGGTGAATTGGCTATAAATATACTCTCCGCTTAACCACGCCCCCAACAACTCCTCCGCCCCAACCCATGACCACGCCCCCCACCTCCCAAAAAGGTCTCAAGGTTGGCAAGTATGTTTTATCCTACTGTATTTATTAGTATGACATCTTAATGCTTGATAATTATCCAATTGTTATTTACCTTGCACCCAACAATTTTTTTTTATGTAACTCAGCTTGAGCAGCATAAACATTTTGATATTGATCAGCAAAAACTAAAAAAGCATTAAAAAAAAAGAATCCATTTTACCAGTTTCTTTCCACTCTTATAGCAGAGCTCATTACAATGTAAGTGTATGTCTCCATTTACATATATATATATATATATTTATATATATATATATTTATATGTATATATATATATATATATATATATATATGTATATATATATATATATATATGTATATATATATATCAGGGGTGGGCATTACGTCGATCGCGATCGACTGGTCGATCTCGGTGGGTGTGTCAGTCGATCTCAAGCCAGGCATTAAAAAATATACATAAAAATGAGCAATCATCAATCATACCAAGACTTCCCTTTCGTCAGTTGTTTGACATTCTCGGCTCGGCACCCGAGGATCTTGTGAGATGACGCTGGCTGCTGCGAGCTCATATTTAAGAAAAAAATCACTAACAGGGCGGACGCGGAGAAACACATTTTATTTCTAGAGACTCCGTACCTACTGTCAAAACTCTAAAGACCGACTGCACAGTTCCTGTCTTCACCATAAAAGACCTGTTTCATCCTGCCTGTGCTAACAAAATAAGAGTCTCAGAAAGCTAGCGTGCACAAGATAGCAAGCTACGGAGTTTGATGCCAATGTATTTCTCCCCCGCCCTCAGCGACCGCTTTCTCACTTGCTTGCCCACCCGCACAGTCACTGACGTCACTCACCTGCTACCAGACATTAAAGGGTCACACACATATGCTACTCTCATAACAAAGTGTTTAAAAACGAGTATGCAAGTTGGACAAATGAGATGCCAAATCCAACCACTTTCATGTGGTATTGGACAGAAAGGAGGACTTTTTTTTTCCTCCATTTGAAAATGCGGACGTTATCAGCACCACTGTCTAATTCCAATCAATGCAAGTCATCAGAATCAAATACACCAACTTATATTCTTGTCTTCATGAAAGAAAGGAATCTATGTGTGTTAATCATGCTTGTATTATCATTAAACACCATTAACTTGTTAACAAAAATGTATTTTTCGTAAATAAATAAATATAAATTATAAATAGGAATGAGGTAGATCTCCTCGACTTGGTCAATTGAAAAGTAGTTCGCCTGCAGAAAAAGTGTGAGCGCCCCTGATATATATATATATATATATATATATATATATATATATATATATACATGCACACTCCCTCACGTAGGTATGCATGCATTTGAGTACATTGTTATGCATACATCACTATTTGCTCCAATTCTGACACACATCACAGACGCGTCTCGGTGACAGATGTCGTATGTTGTGGTTAAAGCGCTTGTGTAAAACAAACACACGATGGCTTCCCTTTGTTTTGGTGCCTGTCATATCCTGACACCATCAAAACCTGAACTTTATTTCTTTTTTTTCTTTTTTTTGCTGTCTTTTTCAGTTGTCACCAGCATCTGGCGGGGACAGGGTTGATGAGGTGTCTTCACAGCGGAAATTGCCAGAAACTGATTTTTTTTTTTTTTTATCAAGCCTGGAAAAAAAAAAAAAATCAAACGCAATTAGTGCGAGTTTCAAAGCGCTTTATGCATGGAGTCGTGCTAAGTAATGCACGCTCCACTCAAAATATTGACAGGAATGTGTGGTAACAATAATAGTACTAGAGCGATAATGACTTAAACGCAAGCGGATAATGTACATGTACTTCATAAGTACTCTTGGTGTTCTTTATTCAGACACAATATAAATAATGCCAATTTTTTGGGGGGGAGTTGGTCACAAGATAATTATTTTGATTCCACACAAAAAAAACACTCTATACCAGTGGTTCTTAAACTTATTTCACCAAGTACCAAGTTAAAAAAAACTTGCCTCTCCAAGTACTATCATAATGACCAACTAGAGTTGTCCCGATACATCATTAAAATCATTTTGGTACTGGTACTAAAATGATTTTGATACTTTTTGGTACTTTTCGATACTTTTCAAAATAAAAGGGACCACAAAAAATTGCATTATTGGCTTTATTTTAACAAAAAAATTCTAACATCTGTTTCTTATTGCAAGTTTGTCCTTATAGAAAATAGTGAACATTCAAGACTTTTTGTCTTTTAGTAGTAAGTAAACAAACAAAGACCCCTAATTAGTCTGCTGACATATGCAGTAACATATTGTGTCATTTTCCATTCTATTATTATTATGTCAAAATTATTATGGACAAATGGTAGAAAATAAATTATTCATCTACTTGTTCTTTTACTGTTAATATCTGCTTATTTTCTCTTTAAACATGTTCTATCTTCACTTCTGTTAAAATGTAATAATCACTTATTGTCCCGATACAGCATCCGCATGTACATATAAATGTACATATATTAAATAAATAATTTTAAAAAACTCCCGCCATCGAAGTGTTAAAAATAGAGATAAAGGCATCATGTAATGACAAAAAGCTGACAAGTTTATATTATTAAAAAATAAAAAAATCCAAATGTGTCTTTAGATATATGGATAATGTTTATCTATAGTCTTTTTATCAAACATTAAAAATGACATAATAATATTATGTTCACACACCAATACCTAACAATCAGTAATCATGATTTCAATATTGATGGTAATCTTAATTATTACTTTGGCCATACTTGGCAGCCCAAGATCGCTAACATGAACGAAAGAAAATAATATTTGCCTTGGAGCCCTAAAATATGAGCCCTCCTTTGAGGCGACATCCCATTGACATCCCACAGGGTTGTGAGTTTTTCCTTGCCCTTATGTGGGCCCTGAACCGAGGATGTCGTTGTGGCTCGTGCAGCCCTTTGAGACACTTGTGATTTAGGGCTATATAAATAAACATTGATTGATATTCTTCTGTTGTTTGATACTTTACATTAATTTTGGATGATACCACCAATTTGGGTATCCATCCGATACCAAGTAGTTACAGGATCATGCATTGGTCATATTCAAAGTCCTCATGTGTCCAGGGACCTATTTCCTGAGTTTATAAACATAATTTAAATAAATGAATAAACAAAAGAAGATTTTGTGATGCTAAAAAATCGACTAGATACACTATTGTACTTGGTATCATTACAGTGGATGTCAGGTGTAGATCCACCCTTGGCATTTGTTTACATTCAGGAGCTATCCCTCGTCCTGCATGGATGATACATGTCAGAAACGTACTTTATTTGTCACCATGGAGACAAGGATTAGTGATTTAGAAGTAGCTACACTTCAGACTGGGGCTGGACTTTAATATAAAATAAGTACAAATTCTTCTGTTGTTTGGATACTTTACATTAGTTTTGGATGATACCACAAATTTGGGTATCGATCCGATACCAAGTAGTTACAGGATCATACATTGGTCATATTCAAAGTTATAAATAGATTTAAAAAAACGAAAAATATGTTGTGATGCCATAACATTACGACGTCATCATAGTAGTATCGACTAGATACGCTATTGTACTTGGTATCATTACAGTGGATGTCAAGTGTAAATCCACCCATGGCGTTTGTTTACATTTTGACGCTGGTGAGCTACGGCAGTAGTCCCCAACCACCGGGCCGCGATTAGTACCGGGTCGTGGCCCAATTGGTACCAGGCCGCAGAATAATTTTTATTGATTTTTATTTAAAAAAAAAAAATAAAAAAATAAAAATTTATTTATTTTTATTTTTATTTTTATTAAATCAACATAAAAAACACAATATACACTTAGAATTAGTGCACCAACCACAAAAACCTCCCTTTTTCATGACAAAAACGTCCCTTTTTCATGAAAAAAATAAAACAAAATAAATAAAAATAAAAAAAAGGATCCCCCCCCACCCCTGAATTATTAAGCGTTTACCGGTCCGCGGATACAAAAAGGTTAGGGACCACTGAGCTACGGTGTTTAGTGAAGCATTTTATCTATTCCTCGTCCTGCAGGGAAACTTACTTTATTTGTCGCCATGGAGATAAAGATTAGTGATTTAGAAGTAGCTAAAACACTGCGGCTGGATAATAGCCGCTAGCTAGCTAGCTAGCCATGTCTTAAAGCACCTCTTCCTGAGGGTGTTTCAGTGTTATAACTTCACCTTTATCGCTAGATTTTAAGCCGAAATGCGTCCGTTCTCCCTTTTCTGTCCACACGCTGTGTCTGCTTGTAAGTACTCAGTGATTGTGCGCTGCCGAACATGCTCCCCTGCTCGTAAAAACCACCAATGACACGAAGTGTTGACGACTTTTCAGAGGCGGTATAGTACTGAATATGATTAATTAGTATCGCGGTACTATACTAATACCAGTACCCCGTACAACCTTATGACTAACATTAAAATACAGTAGCGTAGTAGGTCTAAGTATTCATTAAAACAAGTCAGAGGTATATTTATTTATTTTTTTGCCACTGGAACATTACACACAGTTTAAACTGTAACACTGTGTTTGAATACAATAAAACACGTTACGTTATTCAAGTGATTCTTTAGCATACCTCTAGATGGCGCCCAGTTTGAGAATCACTGATGCAAACTGTGTTCCTCCAGCACACAACGCTCCTCATTTGTGACTGCATCCCCCCCACACCCACACCCCGTCCCCACGGTCAACCTGCTCCGCCAGGTCGTTAGAACGTCGTTAACGCCGCTGTCGAGCTCTGCCCGCCTGGAAGCCCTGGCGCTGATGGTACAATATGCTCCTTGTTATTCCAGGATCATTGCCGCTAAACCCTGGCAATCGAGTGCCGTTTTGTCGACGCTCATTGGCTCAGCGGGGCCCTCGGCTCAGAGAGGGAGAGCACTCGGGGTTTGGGTCGTTAGGTAGAAATTCCTGAAATGAAGGCACATTAGAGCCTTGCAAATCAAAGAGAAGTGAGCGCGGTGTAATTTTACAGAATGGCGAGCGTGAAGTATGAAGATGAAACGGGTATTTTTCATTAAAGGGGAACATTATCACCAGACCTATGTAAGCGTCAATATATACCTTGATGGAGCAGAAAAGAGAACATCTATTTTTTTAACTGATTTCCGAAATCTAAATGGGTGAATTTGGGCGAATTAAACGCCTTTCTGTTTATCGCGCTGGAGGCGATGACGTCAGAATGTGACGTCGCCGAGGTAACACACCCGCCATTTTCATTTTCTACACATTACAAACACCGGGTCTCAGCTCTGTTATTTTCCGTTTTTTTGACTATTTTTTGGAACCTTGGAGACATCATGCCTCGTCGGTGTGTTGTCGGAGGGTGTAACAACACTAACAGGGAGGGATTCAAGTTGCACCACTGGCCCCAAGATGCAAAAGTGTCTGCCGCCAGACCCCCATTGAATGTGCTGGAGTGTCTCCACATTTTACCGGCGATGCTAAAGCAGACATGGCACAGAGATGTATGGATAACCTGCAGATGCATTTGCAACGATAGTCAACAAAATCACAAAGGTGAGTTTTGTTGATGTTGACTGCCAGCTAATTGATGCTAACATGCTATGCTAATCGATGCTAACATGCTATTTACCGGCGGTGCTAAAGCAGACATGGTACAGAGATGTATGGATAACCTGTAGATGCATTTGCAACTATATTACGTTTCCTTCCACCCACATTTAATGCGAAAAAAACACTTACCAATCAACGGATTAAAGTTGCTCCAGTGTCAAAAGATGCGAAAGTCCTAAACGTTTGGTCCGCACATTTTACCGGCGATGCTAACGCAGCTATTCGGCCATGCTATTGCTATGAATAGCGTCAATAGCTATTCGCTCAATAGCTTCAGTTTCTTCTTCATTACTTTCATACTCCAACCATCTGTTTCAATACATGCGTAATCTGTTGAATCGCTTAAGTCGCTGAAATCAGAGTTTGAATCCGAGCTAATGCTACTATATCTTGCTGTGGTATTCCCATTGTTTGTTTACATTGGCAGCACTGTGTGACGTCACAGGGAGATGGCCAGTGTCTTCGCAGAGAGCGAAAATAAGGCACTTTAAAGCTTTATTTAGGGATATTCCGAGACCGGTAAAATTTTGAAAAAAAATTCAAAAAATACAACAAGCCACTGGGAACTGATTTTTATTGTTTTCAACCCTTTTGAAATTGTGATAATGTTCCCCTTTTAAAAAAAAAAGTACGCAGCCCAGTCCAGACTCTTAGATTCAACCTGATACAACCATCAAATTAACTACTTACATTAAAGGCCTACTGAAACCCACTACTACCGACCACGCAGTCTGATAGTTTATATATCAATGATGAAATATTAACATTGCAACACATGCCAATACGGCCTTTTATGTTTACTAAATTGCAATTTTAAATTTCCCGCGGAGTTTCTTGCTGAAAACGTCGCGGAATGATGATGCGTGCGCGTGACGTCACGGACTGTCAGGAAATATTAGCGCAGCACAACTTATGGCTAAAAGTCGTCTCGTTTCATCGCGCAATTACACATTATTCTGGACATCTGTGTTGCTGAATCTTTTGCAATTTTTTCAATTTTTAATGGAGAAGTCAAAGTAGAAAGATGGAGCTGGGAAGCTTTAGCATTTAGCCACACAAACACATGGTGATAACTTGTTTAAAATTCCCAGAGGTGAAGCTTTACTATGGATCAGAGCGGTCAAGCGAACATGGATCCCAACCACTTGTCAACCGGCAGGTTTCGGTGAGAAAATTGTGGTAAAAAGTCGCCTCTTACTGGTACTTTATTTTTATCTCCGTACTGTAGATTTTATGCCTACATCAAAGTGCCACCCATGTCTATCAAGCTCCATGTTCTGATGTTTAGATGTTTAAATGTTAGTTGTCTGGTTGTGGTTGTGTCTGTACTTGTGTTTTTGTTCTGTTGTTTTTGTGTATGTTAAGAAAGCAATGATGCACTGTGTCCAAGACAAATTTCCCCGCGGGGACAATAAAGTTGGACCTTGACCTTGACCTTGAGATCTGTGAAGTTTGTGCCGTCCTTGTATCTGCCGTGACTTCCCTCAGACACTGGCGTCAAGACACCCGTGGACACACCCCTCCGACCATTAGGTAGTATTTAATCTCACTAAAACTCTAGCAACACAATAGAAAGATTAGGGATTTCCTAAAATTATCCTAGTAAATGTGTCTAAAAACATCTGAATCCGTCCCAATGCAATCGCCTATTTTAATTTTTTTTTTTGTAGTCCTTGGCTATCAATATCATCATCCACAAATCATTCATCCTCGCTCAAATTAATGGGAAAATTGTCGTTTTCTCGGTCCAAATAGCTCTTGCTGCTGGAGGCTCCCATTAAAAACAATGTGAGGACGTGAGAAGCCCTCACCCTTGTGACGTCATCGTCCGCGACTTCCGGTAAAGGCAAAGCTTTTTTATCAGCACCAAAAGTTGCGAACTTTATCGTCAATGTTCTCTACTAAATCCTTTCAGCAAAAAGATGGCGATATCGCGAAATGATCAAGTATGACACATAGAATGGACCTGCTATCCCGTTTAAATAAGAACGTCTAATATCAGTAGGCCTAAACAATCAGCAAATTATTACATCCATCCATTCATTTTCCTACCGCTTATTCCCTTCGGGGTCGCGAGGGATGTTGGAGCCTATCTCAGCTACAATTAGGCGGAAGGCGGAGTACACCCTGGACAAGTCACCATCTCATTGCATGGTCAACACAGATAATAGTTACCTCTCCAAAGGAGTCAGAATTGATAACCTTTACATTTGACTACTAATTCCCGGTACCTGGGAATCGATATCAGTACCAATGTTTGGTACTGTGGTGTGTTTTAAAAAATGTTAAATGTTTAATAATATAATTAAATTTTACAATGTACCATTTAGAAATGAGTTGATTACCATAACTGTGTTGTCCAGTTCTTGTATCTTGTTTTCCGAGTTTCATTTGCAATTCAGTTGTACTTCCAAGATGCAGTATGTAGTTGTTTATGCTTTTTTTTTTTCCATGAAGCTAAATGTGTTATGTTGCGCCCTACAAAGTGTTTACACTGTAAGTAGCAGATGCGGGGGTGTAACAGGTTGGCCGCATGGTTATGCGTGGATTGCTCTTTAATTGATTGATTGATTGATTGAAACTTGTATTAGTGGATTGCACAATACAGTACATATTCCGTTCAATTGACCACTAAATGGTAACACCTGGATACATTTTTCAACTTGTTTAAGTCGGGGTCCACGTTAATCAATTCATGGGTGCAGACGGAATTGCAGGAAACCTGGGGGCGGCACGGTTGGGAGAGTGAACGTGCCAGCAACCTGAGGGTTCCTGGTTCAATCCCCACCTTCTACCAACCTCGTCACATACATTGTCTCCTTGAGCAAGACACTTCACCCTTGCTCCTGATTAGTCATGGTTAGGGCCTTGCATGGCAGCTCCCGCCGTCAGTGTGTGAATGTGTGTGTATGAATGTGGAAATAGTGTCTTAATGAAATGAAACAATGGATGTCCGCTAACTTTTTTGCAACTCAACGCCAAAAAAAGGAAATGCTGATTATCGGTCCTGCAAGACACCGACACCTATTTAATAATACCACCTAACATTTGACAACCAAACAATTTCACAAGGCGACTCGGTAAAGAATCTGGGTATTATTTTCGACCCAACTCTCTCGTTTGAGTCACACATCAAGAGTGTTACTAAAACGGCCTTCTTTCCTCTCTGTAGTATCGCTAAAATTCCTTCCATTTTGTCCACTAACGACGCTGAGATCATCATTCATGCGTTCGTTACGTCCCGTCTCGATTACTGTAACTTATCATTTTCAGACTAACTCTCTCGTTTGAGTCACACATCAAGAGTGTTACTAAAACAGCCTTCTTTCCTCTCTGAAATATCGCTAAAATTCATTCCATTTTGTCCACTAACGATGCTGAGATCATTATTCATGCGTTCGTTACGTCCCGTCTCGATTACTGTAACGTATTATTTTCGGGCCTCCCTATGTCCAGCACAGGGTTCGGTCCTTGGCCCTGCACTCTTCAGCATCTACATGCTGCCGCTAGGTGACATCATACGCAAATACGGTATTAGCTTTCACTGTTATGCTGATGACACCCAACTCTACATGCCCCTAAAGCTGACCAACACGCCGGATTGTAGTCAGCTGGAGGCGTGTCTTAATGAAATTAAACAATGGATGTCCGCTAATATTTTGCAACTTAATGCCAAAAAAACGGAAATGCTGATTATCGGTCCTGCTAGACACCGACCTCTATTTAATAATACAACTTTAACATTTGACAACCAAATAATAAAACAAGATGACTCGGTAAAAAATCTGGGTATTATCTTCGACCCAACTCTCTCCTTTGAGTCACACATTAAAAGCGTTACTAAAACAGCCTTCTTTCATCGCCGTAATATCGCTAAAATTCGCTCCATTCTGTCCACTAAAGACGCTGAGATCATTATCCATGCGTTTGTTACGTCTCGTCCCGATTACTGTAACGTATTATTTTCGGGTCCCCCCATGTCTAGCATTAAAAGATTACAGTTGGTACAAAATGCGGCTGCTAGACTTTTGACAAGAACAAGAAAGTTTGATCACATTACGCCTGTACTGGCTCACCTGCACTGGCTTCCTGTGCACTTAAGATGTGACTTTAAGGTTTTACTACTTACGTATAAAATACTACACGGTCTAGCTCCATCCTATCTTGCCGATTGTATTGTACCATATGTCCCGGCAAGAAATCTGCGTTCAAAAGACTCCGGCTTATTAGTGATTCCTAAAGCCCCAAAAAAGTCTGCGGGCTATAGAGCGTTTTCCGTTCGGGCTCCAGTACTCTGGAATGCCCTTCCGGTAACAGTTCGAGATGCTACCTCAGTAGAAACATTTAAGTCTCACCTTAAAACTCATTTGTATACTCTAGCCTTTAAATAGACCTCCTTTTTAGACCAGTTGATCTGCCGCTTCTTTTCTTTGTCTCCTATGTCCCCCTTCTCCCTTGTGGAGGGGGTCCGGTCCGATGACCATGGCTGTCCATAGTCGAGACCCAGAATGGACCGCTCGTCGGGACCCAGGATGGACTGCTCGCCTGTGTATTGTTTGGGGACATCTCTACGTTGCTGATCCGCCTCCGCTTGGGATGGTTTCCTGTGGACGGGACTCTCGCTGCTGTCTTGGATCCGCTTTGAACTGAACTCTCGCGGCTGTGTTGGAGCCACTATGGATTGAACTTTCACAGTATCATGTTAGACCGGCTCGACATCCATTGCTTTCGGTCCCCTAGAGGGGGGGGGGGGGGTTGCCCACATTTGAGGTCCTCTCCAAAGTTTCTCATAGTCAGCATTGTCACTGGCGTCCCACTGGGTGTGAATTCTCCCTGCCCACTGGGTGTGAGTTTTCGTTGCCCTTATGTGGGTTCATCGGAGGATGTCGTAGTCGTAGTGGTTTGTACAGTCCTTTGAGACTTTTGTGATTTAGGGCTATATAAATAAACATTCATCATTAAACGATTACAGTTCGTAATTGTTATCGAATCGTGAAGTGCCCAGAGATTCTCACCTCTAGTAAGTACTGTGCTTATTACACACCAGCTGTTTGATTGTAACTTCCATCTTTGTTGTACCTTTCATTAACATATCTAGAGGTGTTGAAATTGCTATGTAAAATTGCTAATGCTAATAGTAGCCTGTCTTTAGCAAAGCCAATGTAAATCGCTTTTTGAAAAGTGTGCAGCCTTACTTTACATTTGAGCGTTTTCTCCCAGGCATACTTGCTTTGTTGGTGTTAAAAATTGCAACATTACGTAGAGGGAGTTTGGCTGAGTCCGCCCTGGATGCTGCTTGAGTGATTGATTCGTGACAAGTCTGAAACCAGACGTGATGTCACATGTAACAAAGGTATCGAAATATGGCACTGTTTGATATAGAGTGAATCAATACCCGGTAGGACCGACGGAATTTAGTCGATGCCAAAAAAAAAATACCGAATTTGGTACCCAGGTAGCAAACAAGTTACTCAAACACAGTGTTGCGGTTTAAACTATGTGTATTGTTACAGTGGCAAAATATAATCAAACATACTTGTCAAATAGAACCTCTGACTTGTTTTAATGAATACTTAGGCCTACTATGCTACTGTATGTAAATGTTGGCCATAGGGTTGTAGGGTATACCAGTATAAGTAAAGTACCGTGATACTAATGAATCATATTCGGTACTATAACGCCTCTGCAAAGTACCCCCCGTCATCCTCACTTTGTGTCATTGCTGGTTGAAGAGCAGAGGAGCATGTTCGGCAGCGCACAATCACGGAGTACTTACAAGCAGACACAGAGTGTAGACAGAAAACGGAAAACAGACACAATCGCCCATGTCCGAATTGCAATTTAAAACAGTGCAGGAAACATAATAGAGGTAGGGAAATGATGAAAAAATAAGTTGGTGAAAGACGCTGAAGGTGAGGACGTCATTTTTAGACAAACTTTAATGATGGACAAGGGAAATTGTCAGCAACCCAATATGTTGAAAGAGCCATATTGGACCAAAAATACAACAACAAAAAAATATGTCTGGACCCGCAAAAAATTAAAAGACTTCCATCCATCCATCCATCCATCCATTTTCTACCGCTTATTCCCTTTGGGCTGACGGGGGGCGCTGGTGCCTATCTCAGCTACTTATATGAGTGTTATAATGCTGGCAACACATGATGCAAGTGTCTATAGCAGCTATAATAGCCTACTATCAAAATGACTATGTGTCGCAGGCTGACGGAAATATTCGTTGACAGAAATGTTGGAATTTAATATTCATTCTACACATTTTTACAACATTGGAAAACATTAGTAAAACTTCTCAGAGGGGGAGATAACTCCTGGAAATGACTGGCTTAGAATGGCCAAAAGTATAGATGGGTGTGTCCAAGATAAAGTAAACAGCAGGCTGTCATCTTCTAATGGATTTATTACAATCTTTGCAAGCTGGCTAACGTTTGCTGTGGTCTGGAACAACATGGCACACTAACAACTATAAGAAATGCAGCCAATATTACATACACTGACCCCAAAGGGGAATAAGGGGTAGAAAATGGATGGATGGATGGATAATGTGTCATGAGACATGCAAATATAAATTAACATAAGTAAAGGAAATTAAATAAGCTCAAATATAGCTACAAACGAGGCATAATGATGCAATATGTACATACAGCTAGCCTAAATAGCATGTTAGCATTGATTAACTTGCAGTCATGCACTGACCAAATAAGCCTGATTAGCACTCCATAACAAGTCAATAACATCTAAAAAGCTCACCTTTGTGCATTCACCCACAGTATAAAACATTTGGTGGACAAAATGAGACAAAGAAGGAGTGGCATAAAACACATATTTCTGTGGCAGCGGCTGAGAAAGTTATACATGTAAAAAAAAACCTGCTGAGTCCCAGTCCACACAACTGTGAGTTCAAGGGCCCCTGAAATAATCTCATCAGTGAAGCATTAACACAACCATATTAAACAGTGGGCTTTCTAACAGTTAGGAAGGTTCGTGTCGTGTTTGTTCTCCTACAGAAACCATATTACAACAAAAAATATACTTTTCATTTCCTTTTTTTACCATTTCCATACATTTTTGGAAAAGCTCTGTGGAGCCACCAGGGCGCCGCTGAAGAGCCACATGTGGCTCTCGATCCGCGGTTTTCTTACCCTTGGTCTAAAGCAGGGGTAGGGAACCTATGGCTCTAGAGCCAGATGTGGCTCTTTTGATGACTGCATCTGGCTCTCGGATAAATCTGCGCTGACATTGCTTAACACGATAAGTACAATTCCACTTGTAATCAAAGTGTTAAAAATAAGGTTCAAAATATAAAACATGGTCATGCATTTGAAGTGATTTATTTATTAACGGTTAGTTTAGGGCTTGCCCTCCTGGGGGTTCTTCAGACCACCAAGCACCAACATGAGAGCCTGTTTAGAATATAATAGAATAGAATAGAATAGAATAGTAAGTACTTTATTGATCCCTGGGTTTCAGGGTACCAATATTTTTTAATTTTTCAATAAGTCTCTCAGTTGCTTTCCAGCAATTGTCTTTTTCCTCTTTGGTTCTCGCTCGCACTCTGTCTCTCCTCCTGGCTGCAGCTTATAAACAGAGCAACAAGTGATTAGCTAAAAAGGCCCAGGTGGGCCGTGTACGCACCTGTCGCTGATTTCGAGGCTGGTCCTGGCAACACACTGCTTCGCTGCAGGCCCGCAGGCCACACTCCCTCCACAGTTAGCTTCAGAATTACAATGTTATTACCAAGAATAAGAGACCTATTGTACTTTAAAAATGTTGGTCTTACTTAAAAATGCACGCGTTTAGTTGTTTTCAGTGTTGAAAAAAATATTATACGGCTCTTGCGGAAATACATTTTAAAATAATTGGATTCTTGGCCTGCGATGAGGTGGCGACTTGTCCAGGGTGTACACCGCCTTCCGCCCGATTGTAGCTGAGATAGGCACCAGCGCCCCCCGCGACCCCGAACGGGAATAAGCGGCAGAAATGGATGGATGGATGGATTCTTGGCTCCCTCAGCCAAAAAGGTTCCCGACCCCTGGTCTAAAGGTATAAATTTACATTAAAATAGGCCAAATCGATGTGAAAAAAAAAAGAACAAACATTTTTCGAACACATCATGACTTTAGACTTTCATTCTCGTCTATTTCTAAAACTTGGCATCCCTGCTTAAAACCTTAAATACCTGTGAAATGATCTAAACCAAAACGACAAATGCTACCAGTTAGCATGCCTCAAGCAACAATATGTTTGACTTTGAGGCGTATACTTACAAAACCAGCAAAAAAGTTAGGATGCTAACGTGCTAATGTTAGCTTGCTAGCAACTGGCTAACGTTGGCAAGGAGCGTTTTGACTTTGAAATGGTTTGAACCGCTTGAGAAAGGTGTACCATCCATTGATTAACGTGGACCCCGACTTAAACAAGTTGAAAAACGAATTCGTTACCATTTAGTGGTCAATTGTACGGAATATGCACTGGGCTGTGAAATCTACTAATAAAAGTTTAAATCAATCAATCAAAAATAACGTCCGAGTTATTACGTCGAGTATCCGTAGCTACAGGGATCAGCAGCCAGGACAGAAACACGTCTACCTTCTTTCCTGTCGTAATATTCCTCTTTGGCGACAACTGGCGGGGGTCAACTCCAAATTGGAGGACTGACTGGGCGTGGTATTTAAAGACCACATTGTCAGACTGTGATGATGGATGTTCCAAATAGCTGCTTTTAACTGCGGCCTGGGAATAATGTTATAGCTGTCACGTTGTCCGTCCTCAAGCTATTATTACATTCAGCAAGGAGGTGTGTTTATATTGCCGTCAGCATGCGTCATTACGCAAAAAAAACTTGTCAAAGGATTGCAACACTTGTACACATAAATAAGTTGTCGGGTATAATTGATACAAGTGGCACTAAAATCACGACACAATCATACAATTATTTTGTGGCGTAGAATGTGAGAAGAGGTTTCATCAAACTAACTGCTTACTATACAATAAGTTGAATGATGCGGACACGTTTGTTACTGGATTATTTTCTATATGTTTCCTTTTGCTTGACTATACTATGTATTACTTGTTTATTTTGACAAATGCCATGTTCTAAAAGGCAATTTGTTCAACAAAGTGTGTCTAGCTTGCATGCTATTGTGTGCTTAGTTGTTGAGTAGCTGCTAGCTTTTAGTAGCCTACAACTTGCCATGTTTAATTTTTATAAATTACCTTACTAAAATATAAGGAAAGATCCAACTTGTGTGTTAATTGGAGAACATTTGGAAATTAACTGGCTGGAGCACTTATATCGGAAATTTGAGAAGCAAGGACAACAGCAAAGCTGTATACAAGAAATGCATGAACAGACTCTTTTTTTAATGTGTGCAGCAAGCTGTTGGAGATCATTTTTCAGTCTGTTGAGGCCAGTGCCCTGTACTTTGCGGTGGCTTGTTGGGGGAGCTGCACCAGCAAAAGGGACTTAAAGGGGAACATTATCACAATTTCAAAATGGTTAAAAACAATAAAAATCAGTTCCCAGTGGCTTGTTGTATTTTTTTGAATTTTTTTTCAAAATTTTAACGGTCCCCGAATATCCCTAAAAAAAGCTTTAAAGTGCTTGATTTTCGCTATTTGCGATGCGACTCTCCATTTCCCTGTGACGTCATACAGTGCTGCCAATGTAAACAAACAACGGCTAATCCCACAGAAAGATAAAGCGACATTAGCTCGGATTCAGACTCGGATTTATGCAGTTTAAGCGATTCAACAGATTACGCATGTATTGAAACAGATGGTTGGAGTATGAAAGTATTGAAGAAAAACTGAAGCTATTGAGCGAATAACTATTGACGCTATTCATAGCCATAGCATGGCCGAATAGCTGTGTTAGCATCGCCGGTAAAATGTGCGGACAAAACGATCAGGACTTTCGCATCTCTTGACACTGGAGCAACTTAAATCATTCGATTGGTAAGTGTTTTTTTCACATTAATCGTGGGTGGAAGGAAACGTAACATAGTTGCAAATGCTTCTGCAGGTTATCCATACATCTCTGTGCCATGTCTGCTTTAGCACCGCCGGTAAATAGCATGTTAGCATCGATTAGCGTAGCATGTTAGCATCGATTAGCCGGCAGTCAACATCAACAGAACTCACCTTTGTGATTTCGTTGACTTTATCGTTGCAAATGCATCTGCAGGTTATCCATACATCTCTGTGCCATGTCTGCTTTAGCACCGCCGGTAAATAGCATGTTAGCGTAGATTAGCGCAGCATGTTAGCATCGATTAGCTGGCAGTCACGCCACAACCAAATATGTCTGATTAGCACATACGTCAACATCAACAAAACTCACCTTTGTGATTTCGTTGACTTTATCGTTGCAAATGCATCTGCAGGTTATCCATACATCTCTGTGCCATGTCTGTCATCGCCGGTCAAATGTGGAGACACTCCCGCACATTCAATGGGGGTCTGGCGGCAGACCCTTTTGCATCTTTGGGCCAGTGGTGCAACTTGAATCCCTCCCTGTTAGTGTTGTTACACCCTCCGACAACACACCGACAAGGCATGATGTCTCCAAAGTTCCAAAAAATAGTCGAAAAAACAGAAAATAACAGAGCTGAGACCCGGTGTTTGTAATGTGTTGAAAATGAAAATGGCGGCTGTATTACCTCGGGGACGACACATTCTGACGTCATCGCCAAAAGAGCGATAAACAGAAAGGTGTTTAATACGGCAAAATTCACCCATTTAGAGTTCGGAAATCGGTTAAAAAAATATATGGTCTTTTTTCTGCACCATCAAGGTATATATTGACACTTACATAGGTCTGGTGATAATGTTCCCCTTTAAACCGATTTAAAAAACGGATCCGGAAAGCTGGCCAAACTATTGTCAGTGAGGG